>NC_083580.1:53247945-53527945 GCF_027579695.1 Neoarius graeffei
TAGCCACAAAGTCAGAAAAATCTGTTCATAAAATTACGTTATAATGACCAAATACAATGAAAAGTATTTTTCCAGTCTCACCTGTGAAAGGTAATCCCATGTGATCTCGTTTGGACGGTAAACCTGTTGGTACAGTTAAACGCAGCACATGAATGAGGCATCTTTATTCTCGGCTACTGTCTAGATGCTATACCAGAGACGGTTGAAGAATCTCCACTTTGCCACATCCAATATGGTGGCGAGGATGACGCATGATTCTATGCAGAATGCGGCATCTATGTTTATATGTCTATGCTTCCATAGATGTTAAATAAATGTTTCCTTACAGAAAACATTATGTTTGAATGTCTATCATACACCGATCAGCCATAAAATTAAAAACACTGACAGGTGAAGTGAATTACATTGATTATGTTATTACAATGGCAAATGTCAAGGGGTGGGCTATATTAGGGAGCAAGTGAACAGTCAGTTCATGAAGTTGATGTGTTGGAAGCAGGAAAAAATGGGCAAGCGTAAGGATCTGAGCGATTTTGACATGGGCCAAATTGTCCAAAAGTGGTCCAAGGAAGGACAACTGGTGAACCAGCGACAGGGTCGTGAGTGTCAAAGGCTTATTGATTTGCATGGGGCACAAAGGCTAGCCCATATGATCCAGTCCCACAGAAGAGCTACTGTAGCTGAAAAAGTTAATACTGGCTAAAACAGTACGGTATAATGTACAGTATATCTTTATACATTTTGCTTAAATAAATAATCTTAAAATAAACTTGTGTACGGATACTTTAAATATTGATAAATGTACTGTACTACACAAGCTAACCTACCTGGTCTGTCACCTTTACATCTTGGTTTTCATTTACAATTTGCTACAGACATCAAAGCAGTGGAGGTCATGAGCATACTCTGCTTGCCCATTTTTCCTGCTTCCAACACATCAACTTTGAGAACTGACTGTTCTCTTGATGCCTAATATATCCCACCCCTTGACAGGTGCCATTGTCACAACATAATGTAATATGCTTTACTTGTCAGTGGATTTCATTTTACTGCTGATCGGTGCATGTCCCTGGTGAATGAGCTGTTACTATAGAAACAAAAACATTATAATGAAGACATTAATGCTGTATAAACCTGTGATTTACGGCTGCACTACTGTTGGAGCTGCTGTTACAGAACATTCGTCAACACCTTCTGACCAATAAGAATCCAGAATCAACATTACTGTGGTACAAGTTACAATTGCATGGTATATACAGTTTATACAGTTCTTAAGGTAGGACATAAGTTACATTTATAGAGTTACTTTGTTACTGTACCTAACTCAGGTTTTGACATATCTGTACTTTGAGTTTTTCTTTCACTTTTGACTTTTCACTGCATTTCTCTATATGTTTGTAAAGTCATCCATCCATCCGTTATCTGTAGCCACTTACCCTGTTCTACAGGGTTGCAGGCAAGCTGGAGCCTATCCCAGCTGACTATGGGTGAGATGCAGGGTACACCCTGAACAAGTCGCCAGGTCATCGCAGGGCTGACACACAGAGACAAACGGTCATTCACACCTACGGTCAATTTAGAGTCACCAGTTAACCTAACCTGCATGTCTTTGGACTGTGGGGGAAACCGGAGCACCCGGAGGAAACCCACGCAGACACGGGGAGAACATGCAAACTCCACACAGAAAGGCCCTCGCCGGCCGCTGGGCTTGAACCCAGAACCTTCTTGCTGTGAGACAACACTGCTAACCACTACACCACCGTGCCACTCTTAAAGTTATACAGGCAATTTTTTAGCATCAGACATTTTCAATGAATAAGTCCAAATTCTTCGCAAATCTATATGTTAACAGATGTAACAGCAAGTGGGACCTAATAACATGATTGTAATCTATCTGCTGCTACATACATTTTGTATGTGTGTTTTTGTTCAGTTCGTTTGTATGATTAGAGCTATTATCCTGTGAAAAATATGAGGTTTTTTTTTTTTTTAAGAAATGAAGCTGTTTGTCAGCCTTAGCTAATATTTTCATACATGTCTTGGCTTATTTACCACCAAGAACGAAAATCAGTGTATGATTTAAAGCAGATGCCTTTTTATTTTGTGAACATTTATTAATGTTTATTTGTACTTTAACTTTCATGGTTAAAGTAAATTTAATAGTTTACATTTACATTGAGTAAAGATTTGGGTACTTTTACGTCTCTGGATATTTGTGAAAATAAGCATGCATCATTTTTTTTTTTTCCTGCGAAAGTGCAATAACTCTGATATGAACAGACAATTTATGTAATTGTTTTGAAGCAAAAATAAATGTTACACTGACTCACAATCATAATCAACGTATATAGTAAATGCACTTATTAAAAATGTTACAAACCACAATAACCTTAGTTTATGGCCCTCAGAACTCAAAATGCAGATGTTGGACTGTTACCTTTACTCCTGTTACTAATGATGGAAATTATTAAGTATTGATTCATTCATAGTTGCTCTGCTTTGAGCTCATTGGTATGTCAAAGTCTGGTGAACTTTTTAGGCAGGCATCCATTTTATTCATATTTTAAGAGCTTTGACATCAACCCCAAAGGCCACTGCAGTCATGTGATAATGCTCATCTCGCCCCCTGCTGGAAGAGCTGTAAAGATAAAAACCTAAAATGATCAGTAGGTGTCAGTGACACCTAAATAAACACTTTTGAGAGGCTGGCTATCTGATCTTTAGGCTTGTGTACATGTTCTTTAAATATTTATGATGTTTAATGCTCACTGAATTCTAGAGTCTGATTGGTCAGAAGGTGATTAGTTTTTATAGGCCAACACCAGCTCTTACAAATCATAGGGTTATATTAATGCACTCTTTCTAATATGTTATTGTTTCTATAGTACTGTAACAACTTACACAGGGGCTGGTATGGCCTATATGTTATGTAATCCAAGGCTAATAATAAACTGATTAAAAATATGCTATTCATTGAAGAAAAAGTATGATGTGGTGAAGTTTCTGTAAGGAGGTATTTATTTAACATTATGGAAGGAGACACCAGTGTCAGTGCTTTGTAACAGTCAGAGGTAAAGCTGTAAAACTCTGACATGGCAAAGTCGTCAAGACACTTTTTAATCTTGTTAACTTAAAGGGGGGGGGGGGGGGGGGAGAGGCTGGTGAGGGATTGTTTATAGCTGTTATAACAAAAGCAATACCAGGAACTCACTTGTTTTGCTGACATTCCACAACATTAGAGGTAAAGATAAAAAGTATGAAATGTCCTTTTTTAAAATAATTTAAAAAAGATGGAATTACTGGCCAATTGCTGTGGTACAAGATGAATAAAACACTTGAGGATGTGCTGTTATAAGAAAACAGGTCAGGGTGGTAACAGTAACTCTGCTTTATCATACCACTTTCCTTCATGAGCAGCATTTTACTACAACAGTAACAGTGCAGCTCGAAATGTTTCCACTAATCTCGGTTCTCAATGACCCTAAATGTAGTCTAGCTCTTGTTACTTCAATGACGAAGTTCAAAATAAAAGTATTATACAGTACAAGCAAACACACCATGGGATTTGGTCCTGAAGGTCTCATTAGATTTAATGATTCAGTTTTCATTTCAACATGATTGTTGGATGCAATTACTGTAGAATCTGTATTAAACCATATCTTTGATCAAATTGGATTGCTTCTTTTAGCACTATCATGTTAACATTATTCCTCTTTGGAGACCCATTATGAAACTAAGAACTTAGCATCTTGCAGCTGTCGGTAAGGGTGTTGAGAGCAACAGCTCTAACCGAACTACAAACATGGCTTCTCACAACTACAACGCCCAAGAACCACAGTGCCCGCTGTCACCAGCTTATTGATTACAGCTGTCTCTCATTCACATCTAATCAGCCACGCTACTTCAGCCTCTCTCACACTCAATCATTGCGAAGTATTGTTCTGAGTTTACCCAGTCATAACAAGCCTTTCTATCTCTGCCTGCCTCCCTCCATCTAGTTTTCCTGACCCTTGCTATCTGAGTCTATGCCTCGTCTTCTCTATATTGTTCTGTTTGCCAATCAACTGACCCTTGCCTGCTTTGTGACTACAATTCTAGTTTTGTGATTTAGCTACATTTCCTGTTTGCTATCCCGCTTTCCCCTGCACATACATCTGTAAGTGCCTGCATCCTGACAGGATACCTCGCCAAAGATGGATGCAGCAGAGGAGGTGAAGCAAACTGCTCTGAATGCTCAGGGACGCCTCTTAGGAGAACATCAACAGATGCTTGTAGACCTCTACACCAGGATGGCACAGCTAGCAGCTGCGATGCCACAGGCCCTCCTAACGCACTCTGAAGCTTCTCCGAGTCCTGCACAACTGCTCCCCATTCCTGAGAAATATGCCCGGGTTGCCCTCAATTACAAGGGATTTCTACTTCAGTGTTCCATGTACTTCTCAGCCATGCTTAACATCTCTGAAGAACGTAAGCTCGCCAAGTTTTTCATTTCTCACCAGCAAAGCACTACAATGGGCTAGCGTAGTATGGAAGAATGGAGAGGAGCACACAGAATCCTACAAACATTTCCTCAAATTGTTCAAACGAGTGTTTGATCACGAACCTGAGGGGATTGAAGTCAGCGAGAGTTTACTCACCATCACACAAGATGCTAGGGGAGTCGCAGAATATGCCCTGGACTTCAAAACTCTGGCGGTAGCCAGTGGATGGAATGAGCCGGCTTTAAAGGCGGTGTTTTGCCAAGGTCTTCACCCCAAAGTTCTAAGCGAACTGGCATGCAGAGATGAACACTTTACCTTGGACTCCCTCATTGATCTAGCAATTCAACTCGATCATCTACTCTCCAACCGACCTTCTCTCAAGGAGGACACCAGACCTGTTCAGTTTTCTGATGCCTCCCCACCTATGGAGGTTTCACATACCTGTTTGAAACACTCTGAACAAGAGGAGAGGAGAGAGGGACTCTGTTTCTATTGTAGGAGTTCAGATCACCTTATTGCTCAGTGTCCCATTCGCCCAACTCACACCAGCCCAGCTGAGACTACACCCGATTCAGTGAGTCCAGTAAGAAAATTCACTTCAGTCTTTTAAAGTACCTGTATTGCTGAAACTGGCCTCTTCGACACATGTGCTGTCTACCTTTGTTGACTCAGGGGCGGAGGGAAATTTCATCAACTGCTCAATCGTCCAGAAGTTCAATCTGCCCACAATCCCTCTGTAGAGTCCACTCAGCATCAGGACCATCGACAGAGGACCAAAAGGGGATGGTCTCGTTACTACTTGCACCGCTCCCGTTCGTATTCAGGTGGGAGCACTTCATTCTGAACTCATTTCTCTCTATGTGACCACCACCGTTAACCATGATATCATCCTGGGATATCCTTGGCTGCAGCTTCACAACCCACTAATCTCGTGGCAGAATGAGGAGATCCTCCAGTGGTCATCCATGTGTTTTCAGAACTGTCTCCTACATCCCCAACCCTGTCTCTCCTCTACTTCAGTAGAAAGTCCACAGCCTGATTCTATAGAGAATGTTCCCGAGTGTTACTCTTACCTGAAGGAAGTCTTTAGCAAGGGTAAAGCTTGTGGCCTACCATCACTTTGTCTATATGACTGTGCCATCGATCGTCTGTCAGGTGCGTCACCTCCACACAGTCATATTTACCCCCTTTCTCAGAAAGAACAGGCTGCCATGGAGGAGTACATCCAAGAGGCTCTCAAGCAGGGGTGCATACGTCTGTCAAAGCCACCAGCATCAGTGGGGTTCTTCTTTGTGGAGAAAACAGGTGGAGGCCTCAGACCCTGCATAGACTTTAAAGGACTAAATCAGATCTCTGTCAAATACCCCTATCCTCTTCCACTGGTTCCCTCAGCTTCAGAACAACTTCGTACTCCCAAGATCTTCTCCAAACTTGACCTGCACAGTGCCTATAACCTGGTCAGAATCAAGGAGGGCAACAAATGGAAGACCACCTTCAGCACTACCACTGGCCACTTTGAGTACCAGGTAAAGCCTTATGGCCTTTCTTCAGCACCAAGTGTAATTCAGTGTTTCATCAATGACGTGCTACAGGACATGCTGAGAGAGCCTTCAATCGACTCAAGAATGCCTTCACTTCAGCTCCGATCCTGCAACACCCTGACATGACCAAGCCATTCATGGTCGAGGTAGATGCCTCTGACACTGGAGTAGGAGGGCTCTCGTCTCAGCGTTTCAACGAGAGACCCAAACTCCACCCGGTGGCATTTTTTTTTTTGAAAGAAACTCACTTCTGCAGACAAACTATGATGTCGGGAATAGAGAATTACTAGCCATCAAGCTTGCCCTTGAGGAGTGGAGACGTTGGCTGGAGGGAGCCACACGTCCCTTCATGATCTTGACCAACCATAAGAACCTAGAATATCTCAAGAAGGCCAAAATATTTAACCCACGCCAAGCCAGATGGGCACTCTTCACACGTTTCAATTTCACGATTTCCTTTCATCCTGGTTCCAAGAATACCAAGGCTGACACCCCGTCCTGAACCTTCAACTCATCATGTCAATCCCAAATCTCACCTCATTCTCTCACCTGACTGTTTTGTCCAGACCATCACTTGAGACTTAGATTAAGAAATAAAGAACTCTCAACCTCAGGAGAGTCCAGTGAACCGTCCACCGGGCCTCCTTTACATCCTGAAGCACCTCTGAGGGACACTCCTCACATGGGCACATGCATCCCCCACCACGGGTCATCCAAGCAGCCAACAAACTCCCAAAATGCTTAAAGGAGATATGCAGAACCACGGCCTCACTTTTTGTTTATAAATGCCTTGAGACTTCAAGAATGGCATAGGAATAGTTTTAAGCGTTAACAATAAATCTAATATAGTAATTTTTATGATTAAAATGATCCATACAAGTAGTGGTCTGAGTGAATGACCTTTACATCAGTGACCTCACTGCAGAAAGCCTATCAGTCTCATCGCCATTTCCGCTATACTAAAACACAGTTGACTGCAACTTCGAGCTTCCATTTTGAGCTAATTTATCGCCATGCCATGTAAATGTGCTGCTGGCGGGTGCAGCAACATGACAGAAGGTGGATTTACATTGCATTCATGGCCCAAGAATGTTCAAACTGCAAAGATTTGGACGCGTTTTGCGAGAAGTTCATGGGCATACTGGGCACCTACGAAGTGGTCTCTCCTCTGCTCTGCACATTTTACTGAAGACTTGTATGAAACCTCTGATCTGTTGAGGAGTGTTGGCTATAAGCCGGTATTGAAAGAGGGTGCAGTACCAACAATTAACGGAAAATAAAACTACAAGAAAAGGGTTATTTATTTATTATAAAGGAAAGTAAGTTCCGTTGCACCAGTTCTCCCGGAGTGTGAACCAAGGGTTGTTGCTAAAACCTGGGACGGAACAGGACGTGACCTATTATCACTCAGGCATTGACCTCCCCACGGTTGTTGCTAAAACCGGTGACGTCCCATCTTGTCCCGGGTTTTAGTAATTGCCTGAGCCAAGCAGTAATGGCGGAGTACTCAGTATGGAGAAAATGGAGAATGACCAGCTGTCTGATTTCTCTGCTGGATATGCTTGCCTCAGCAGCAATATCTTGCCCTTACGTGGAAGAAGCAAATGAACGGAGAACTGAACGAACAACTGAAAGTCATTGTTTCAAAACAATCTGCCACAAGCTCAGCCTTCAAGAAGGAAGAACACAGATGGGTAAGATGCGACTCTCATTTGGATACTACAAAACAAAAACAACACTCGTTGTTTACCTGCATTTAGATTAATACATGTAACTTGTATTGTGTATTTAAGTTACCGGTATAAGATTATTTAATTTGCTTCATAATGTGATCATCTTAGTTCATCTGATTTATTTAATTAGCCTTATGTTTTATCAGTGAAAATGCATGCATGTACATGTATGTTGCATAAGTTAGAACACCTATCCTGTTTTAATGAGAGTCAACCCACAATCAATGAAGTCAAATCAGTCTTAGTTGAGCAAGTCGGTAATGGTATCTCTTACTTTCACCATAAATTTTTATTTATATGACTTTGGTCTATAGCTGTCAAAGGCCTCAGCCTTAAAACTGGTTCCTGCTGTGATGTCACGCACTCAGGGCTGGCTGGCTCAGCAGGGCAGCTCAAATGCCAACTTTGCAGTCGATTTTAACTCTCAAATACATATTTTTTATTCCCATTTATGCAGCATATAAGAGTCAAGGATGGAGATACGATCCACTCAGAAATGTATTTAAAAATAAAAGGTTCTGCGTATCTCCTTTCAGCACAAGTACTGGTGGGAGAACATGCGAATGGAGGTCAACTAGTTCATCACTTCCTGTTCTGAGTGTGCCCAGACTAAAGTTCCATGAACCCCTCCTACTAGTAAGCTCTGTTCCTTCCCTGTATCTCAAAGACCCTGGTCCCACCTGGCCACTGATTTCATTACGGATCTACCACCATCTCAAGGTAACACCACGATCATGGTAACTAGACAGATTTTCTAAGGCTCTGAGGCTCATTCTGCTACCTGGGATCCCCACTGCATTTCAAACAGCTGAATTACTATTTCAGGTACTTTGGCATCCCAGAGGACATAATCAGCAACTGTGGTCCCCAGTTCATCTCACGATTATGGGCCTGTTTCATGGAACGATTAGGATTCTCAGTGAGCCTCGCATCTGGATATCACCCCCAATCCAACGGCCAGATGGAATGGGCAAACCAGGAGACTGGGTGTTTTCTAAGGATTTTCTACATGAGGAACCAGGGGGACTGGTCCCGATTCATTCCATGGGCTGAGTATGCACAGAACTCACTCAAGCACTCTGCTACTCAACTAACACTGTTTCAGTGTATGCTTGGCTACCAACTGCCCCCATTCCCAAGGGACAACGCACCCACACAGATACAAGCAGTTGAGGAATGGTTCTTGAGAAGCCAAGCAATATGGGAGAAGGTTCACCAATGCGTTGAGTCTGTAAACACCAAGTATAAGGAGTACGCCAACAAGCACAGAAGTAGCGACTCAGAATTTTCTCCAGGTGACAGAGTATGGCTCTCCACAAGAAACCTCAAGGAACCCAACACATGCTGAAAGCTACAGGCACGCTACATCGGTCCATACAAGGTACTTTGGTGTATCAACGTAGTTTCTTACAGACTAGAACCCCCACTTTCCATGTCTCCTGCCTGAAACCTGCTATTCAGGCCTTCTTGCCAAGAACACTCCTGTCCAAGATCGCCCACCTCTAAGCCTAGGACAGCCCATCTACCAGGTAAACTGAATACTTGATTCCAGACACAGGTCAAATAGAGTATCTGGTAGACTGGGAGGGCCATGGACTAGAGGAACGAAACTTGGGGGGAGCCAAGGACATTCTGGACCCTCTTCTAAAACAGGAGTTCCACATACAATACCCTGACAAGCCTGCACCTAGGGGTCGAGGGTGCCCCAGGAAGAATATAGCTCCCAGAGGGAGCTCCTTGGGAGGGGGTTCTGTCGGTAAGGGCGTTGAGAGCTACAGCTCTAACCGAACTACAAACATGGCTTCTCAGAACTACAACACCCAAGAATCACAGCGCCTCCTAGCTTATTGATTACAGCTGTCTCATTCATGTCTAATCAGCCACGGTACTTAAGCCTCTCTCACACTCACTATCATTGCGAAGTATTGTTCTGAGTTCACCCAGTCATATCAAGCCTTTCTATTTCTGCCTGCCTCTAGTTTTCCTGGCCCTTGCTATCTGAGTCTACGCCTCGTCTTCTCTATATTGCCCTGTTGGCCGATCAACCAACCCTTGCCTGCTTTGTGGCGATTCTAGTTCTTTGATTTGCATGCATGCATGCATACATACATACATACATAACATACATACATACGTAAGTGCCTGCATCCTGACAGCAGCTGTTTGCAGGTTTCGGAAGTTGTTCCTCATGAACGTATCAGTCAAAATAATAAATATATAGAGGATAAAGAACATTACACAGTAGCATGAAGATATTAAGTTTATCTTCTCATGTTGAAAATACCTTCACTACTCGAATATAAACTTCATATCTTCATGCAACAGTGTATTACTCTATATTATGTAGACACATCCATACAAAAAAATATGCAAGTTAATTTAAATTTTGAACTGGTTCACCATTTTGACAATGCGCATCGAGTCAGTGGAAAAATACTGTTAGTGACAGAGTGAAATATCTGGAATTATTATACAAACGAGCCACTTTTTCCATGGAATAAAAACATGTATTCTATTCCCTTCTAGTGGGTTTATTGATGGCATGCAATATTATCATCTTGCTTATCCTCCATATGCCAGTCTCCCCAATGGCGAATGAGCATGCAACATTGTTATATTGCATATTGTCAAGACAACACAAAGTCACACAGCAGAGCTCATGCGAAGATCCAATGACGAGACTTTTCTGCTGTGCATGTGCACAATCATTTCTTTGTCGGCTGGGAAAGAGAGAAGATCCAGTGCTAAGCTTAAGCACTAAATAAATAAACTGAAACTAAAAGATGCGCTGACCCCTGAAAGGCTACCAAAACTTCATTATATAGTCTTTACACATATTTACAAGAGAAGAACATGCCAACGGATATCAAAAAACAGGAAAAGAGAGCAATAGCGGAAATATTGTCGAAGTTCTACTTGGAGGTGAGGAAAGGTGATGGAGACTTTTACAAGAGGACTTCACTCATGGACTTCACTCAGCAAAGCCCTTGTTTTGAACAACTGCAATGTAACAATTAACTACTAGAGTGGCAGCTACAATTATCAACACCTTAATGATCTTCTGACCATTGCAAAAGTAGAAGAGACTTTCAATACGTAAATTATGCATGAATAATTACTCAAACTTCCACTGGAAGAAAAAAAAAGTTGATTCCCGATTACTTAATGTATCAGATCACATGACACCGTTTCACAAATTACACATTAAAAAAAATTAATAAATAAAGGCATGTGGTATAAAGTTAACAAAACCATAGTTTTTATTTAAAATTTGTTTTACGTAGACATATTAAGTACAAAATATCTTTTAAATATATCTATGTTGGTGCTTACGTAAATGAGGAGTTCATTCTTCAAATTTTTGTAAACAAATGAACTGGTAACATTTAATCTGTGTCAGAAAATCTTTTTGTTCCACTTTAAGTATTTTGGTAGATCACTTTGTTAATCATTTCATTGTTTGTATTAATTTCTAGTTTTGTCGTTTTGCAATAAATGTCAGGCAATTGACATTGTAACCACATGAAAATCCAGGTCAAAGGTTGCATATATCATTCCTCGAACCAAAAGTTTATATTTTTACATCTAAAAATATTACAATATCAGTAGACATTTTATGTGGTAGATATTTACAACAAACTACCAAAAAAAAAAAATCTGAATGAAATAGAAAAATCTGAATATTTCAAGCATGTAATTTTTTTATATACTAGGAATTTAATTCTGGTCTAATTCTATTTATTGCAATAGGATTCCAAATACTCTATAAGCATTCTATTAAAAAAAGTGTAAAAAAAAAAAAATTATACACACACACACACACACACACGTGTGTGTGTGTGTGTGTGTGATATATATATATATATATATATATATATATATATATTTATTTATTTATTTTTGTGTGTGTGTGTGTGTATGATTGATTATATATCTGTCTGTCAACAATCTAGCATCTGGACGGTTGTACCGATTGACTTCAAATTTTCAGGGTAGGTGGGCAATGGTCTGTAGATTACCTGATTAAATCTTGGGTGTAATCGGGTCAAGGTCACCGGAAAGGTCAACCTTTTGGTCAAAACATTTTCCATTATAACTCAAACAGTTGCTGAAAGACAACATGCTATATTATGAGCATATAGGAACTCCCATATGGCCTTACATTTGGCACCATGATCTTTGACCTTGAAAGGTCAAACTTAAGGTCACGGATTTTCAGAGGGCTGTAACTTAAACGGTTGATGGTAGACAGATATTTATCATCAACTTATAGGAAGTGCCATATGGGCTTTCATTTGGCACCATGATCTTTGAGTGACCTTGAAAAAGTCAAACTGAAGGTCATAGGTTTTCAAAGGGCTATAACTTTAAAAATGTTTCATGATAGCCAGATGTTTACCATTATCAACATATAAGAAGTCCCATATGGACTTTCAGTTGCTGCCATGATCTTTGACCTTGAATGACTGAAATGTCAAACTCAAGGTCATGGATTTTCATAGGACTATAACCTGATAGCTGATTACCATTATCAACATATAGGTATAAAATAAGTACTGCCGGGCGACAGTACTTATTTTTGCCGGGCAACACTTTTTTAAAAAAAAAAAAGCATTTCATCTACTTCAAATGTTACACAAAGATCGATTACAAAACAGTTGTACATGTCACTTTATTCTACAGAGTGTTGATAATGGTGGACACCAGTGAAAGCGATCACCATTATCGACACCTCACATGATTTCTCAAACGAGTTTAGATACAAAATGGCGACTGTCAAATGAAAGAGTAAGAAACAAAGTAGGTTTCAACAAGGATATCATGAAATATTGGTGAACCTGATAAGTAAAAACATGTCCACGATCTTTACACCATGCTTACCTGCGATGATTACGTCCGGGTTTTCCTCAAATTGCTGATCATGCTTTAAAAAACAAAAAAGACAAATTCCATCTCAGGTAACAAGCTATGTCATCAGACAAGATCAAAGGGCGGGCAGGGTGTCTTCCGGTTGACTTGATTAACCAATAATAACTGTTGTAACTGAAACTCACCTTTGTAAAATTTGTTTTTTTGATTGGTAAGTCTGAAAAGGTGTCTAATTATGGATAGTCGATAATTGCAGGCGCCGCTCTACCAAAAGTAACTGAACTTGAACTGTCAACCTGTACATAGCTTGTTTATAAATTGGGTTGTTGTTCAGGCTTTTTGGACTTGCACCATTTTTATTGTTATAACGTTGACTTTGTACATGTACATTGGATTGACAGAACATTGAATTACATTTGATCAGACTCAGCATTCAATATTGGTAAGTTACCCCCCCCCTAACTTTTTGTAAAATCTATAATTGTTCCATCGCCTGTGTATGTATGTATAACAACAACAACAATAACTGTTTTTTCGTGTTATATCAGATGCTAGCTGGATGGAATACATCTGATATACCACTCAAAGCCAGTCAATATTATTTAATTATTTTTTTTTGCGGTCCGGTTTCCATCAAATCTTGCGCTCTGACTGGCTGGCGATCCTACGATACGGACCCTAGTTACGGACCTCTGGCGACTCGCTCGTTCACAACAACAAAAAACACAATAGCAATTTTTGTCAACATTTATCTTTTTTATAAGATTTATAAAGCTAATCAAAAATCTTGTAAATTTTTGCCAGCATTTCTCAGGAGAATAGCATTAATTTTACATCATGGATAGCGATAACGACAGTCTTCACAGCAAAAGCGAGTTTTACTACCCTGAGGAAGAATAAATAAAAGAGAACATTTCAGGAGAAAGCTAAAAACCTCTAACTTGCTAACGCCGAGCAAAAACATGGCTGAATCCTGAATGACTCCATTTTGTATAAATAGGGGACTACATAGGTGGCAAAATGTAGTTTTTTTTTTTCCTGCCATGGAAGTGCACTTGTATACCGAGGAGGAAGCCATTTACATTACAGCCGTTAATGAGGATTCAAAATGACGGCTCGGTTTTCCCTTTCGGGCGCTCTCGTTTTCTGTTAGAATTTGGTAAAGAAAAAAATAAATATTATTTACCAGCTTAAGGTCAGTCCATATGGTGAAATACCTACTTTCAAGACCTCGGTCACGAGGTCATGAGTATTTCATGACACGGACCTCCCAGCTGGTAAATAACACATATATTCCTGAGACTGAAACACACCAAATTCTACTGTGAAATATGAAATTAAATATAAAAAGAACCATTAATTCTGTAAAGATATTTACAGTTTATTGATTAATTTCCAGCAGGTTAATTACAGGTGATAATATGCAGCACATCACTTTTAATTCACAGCACCACTACACTGATTTTTGCATTGAATTCCGTCTGTAGAAACAAACAGCGCACACACTGGCTCATCAGACAAACAGGCATTTCAGTGATCAGATGAAGCCGCATTAAGCTCTGCTTTGCACAGTTTCTGTACATGTTTATACGGGTAAAATATCAGTCTTACATTGACTCTTTGTGGAGAAAATCAAGTTTTATACATTTTTTCTTTCCCCCCCCCCACAGTCAGAACACACAGCACAGTGTATAAAAGACCACCTGTAGACTACAGCAGCCTATAATTATTGTTCACCCTGAAATGTTATTTTGAAATAATGAGAAATAACATGAACATCATATTTGAGGAATCAAGGCTTTTCACTCTGTGTGACTCTACAGCAAATCTCAACTCTGGTCGGTGAACACTGAGCACCAACCAATCAGTGCACTTTGCCTATTAATATATGCATTTTAAGGGTCATCAGCCCTGGCGACTTGTCCAGGGTGTATCCCGCCTCTCACCCGTAGTCAGCTGGGATAGGCTCCAGCTTGCCTGCGACCCTGTAGAACAGGATAAAGCGGCTACAAGTAATGGATGGATGGATGGGGTCATCAGAAAATAAAGAGTTCAGGATCTGTGTTAAAATGTTAAGAATAAAATGGTACACGTAATTGCAATCTCTATATTAGAGCCCTAGATAGGGGAGAGTGTGCATCACTGTATCTGACAGCAGAGACTTGGCGATTAATGAAATTCTTACAGAAACACTACACAACATGAGGTAATGTCAGTGCTGATATGTATAGAAATGCACATGAAATGTCATTACAATGGCAATACAGAGATTTAATATCAGCACACAGCTATTAGTCCCTCTCTGCCTTTACTGTGGAATTTCTGCTGACTCGGCATATGTGAAACTGACACGGAGAAACACTCAGGAGGACAGCAGTCTCTTTGTGGCAGTGAGAATGATGCATTTAGCACCCAGTGGGAAAGTCAAAACCTATGAACCGAAGTGCACCATCTGCAAAAAACGTGTTCAAAGCAGATGTGCGTATGCCTTGCTGTTTCATGACAATGAGAGCTGTTTCAAAACAGTGGGACTGGAGAAAGGAATGCAGAAAATACGTGAATGTAGTACACACTCACTGGTATGTATCAGCGTGAGGGTTTGATAATGTGCATCAGCTGGGCAGTGTGCAGCAGGGACGGTGGGTGGGTGTTGGAGAAATACTGACAGCAGAGCCAGTCCTCAAGCTCTGTGCTCTTCTCGGGTTCCAGCGACCGCTCGGCAAACTTCATCATGAGCAGTGCACGCTTCACATCCAACCAGTTCAACAGTGTGTCGAGGTCCTTGTCCTTCCTGTTGTCAGCAGCGACCCGATCGAGGAGCTCTCGGCGTGGCCCCCACAGCAGACTCTGCAGGCCACGCTTAGCCTCTACAATATGGATCCTCTCACCCGGGTCAGGACGCAGCAGGAGACGGGCAAGACGCTCCAATCCAGATGAGTAGATGGAAACTGAGGGGATGGATGGAAGCTCGTCGATGCGGTAATGACGGTTTCGGAGTGATGGGACGGCCTCGAAAGGATTGGGCAGGTGCAGCATCTCGTAGATCAGGATCCCCGTCTGGAACTCATCAACCTTGCGATATTGAGAGGCAGAGACGACCTCAGGCGCCATGCGGGTCAGCTCGGCTCGCTGCTTCTCATCTGCCTCACAGCGCCGCTTTGCTTTGGAGAAGTTGCTAATTATGAGGCGAGGTAAAGGCTCATGAGGGGTGGGGTCAGAGGTCGGAGGTCGTCTCTGGGGCACCAGGAGCACGTTTTCAAGGCAGAGGTCGCGATGAGTGACACCGTGCACTTTAAGGTGCTCGAGAGCATTACAGAGCTGCAACAGGAGGAAACACACGCGCCGCTCATATACCTCAGGATGAGAACGATGGAATGACTGATACTCACTCACAAAGTCTGCCACGCTCTGACTCGGCACGTCGCGTGTGATCACCACCACACGCTCCTGTTGATCCGAGGGGGTGGGACCTGGTGGGGAAGAAGGCAGGGCTAGAGTCTCTTCATGGCCAGGGAGCATGCTCAGAGGGACACAGGCAATGAAATGACCGCAGTCCTGCTGCAGGTTAAAGTGGGGTGGGATCGACTGCTGCACAGACAGACCAAACAGGTGAGACCGCATCACCTCCTGGTTTTGGCCTTTACAGATCTGCATATGGGACACAAGAAAGACAGGTAAAATGGTTACAGAGGTAAATCTCTCAACAGAAAATGTCATTTTTTCCCCCCTTTTAATTCTTCTCTGTACTGTTGCTATTGTCGCATTCGGTCTTTTCCTCCACTTAGTTTTCCTCTCTGTTCTTCCCATCCTTCACTGCCTATTACTATTTTCTTTTTTTTGTCATTTACTTTTTATTGGTTTTTACGGAAGCCGCGAGAGGCCCTTCATATAATCTTTTTTTATTCACCTTGTTATCCCGAGATAACGACATAATTAATTCAGGATCTTGAGAAAACAACACAACTAATTCGAGATCTCGAGAAAACAAAACCGTTATCCCGAGATAACGACATAATTAATTCAGGATCTCGAGAAAACAACACAACTAATTCAAGATCTCGAGAAAACAAAACCGTTATTTCGAGATCTCGAGAAAACAAAATTATTTCATGATCTCAGCTGGATCACTGTATCTCCGTCGGTAGAGACGAAGCCGGGCCAGTCTTCTGCGGAGGTGCCGCGGACTAATTTTGAAATTATCCCTTATTAAAAGACTTAATGCAATCTCTCCCTGTGTCAACCCCTGATCAAAACATTGCCTTATTAGGTGATCGATTATTCCAGACATTCTAATGACCAAAGTTGCATCTATACAGAATGAGAAATAGCCCCAAAGTCAGCATATCACAAGTCTCTTGGCGCACCTGAATGAACCATTTCTCAGCTGTTTACTCGAGATCATGAAATAATTTTGTTTTCTCGAGATCACGGAATAATTGTTTTGTTTTCTCAAGATCTCAAATTAGTTGTGTTGTTTTCTCGAGATCCTGAATTAATTATGTCGTTATCTCGGGATAACAAGGCGAATAAAAAAAAGGATTATACGAAGGGCCTCTCTCGGGTTCCGTAGGTTTTTGATTTTGTATGTAAATGAACAAACAATCAACCAACATGAAGACCTATAGACAAATACAGAAAATATCAAGGGAAAAGTAAAAGCGTACAAAAGGGGATTGGAAAACACCTCCAGTCATGAAGGTGGAAAGAAAAAAAAAGGTACAGAGAAATGAAAAAACATGAAAGTATTCTGATAGTCCAATCTGAGATTACCTGAAGTCTGGTCTTATGGTAGAAACTTATGTAATCCAATTTGCCAATTTTCAATAAATACCTCTTTTTGTGTTCTTAGATTGAAAGTAATTCTTTCCATTACAAAGATGCTGTACACAATATCAATCCATTCATCTACACTAGGTGCCTCCCTCTTCAGCCATTTCTTCATTATTGATTTCTTACAGACCACCAGTAATATTCTCAGTAAATATTTATCTTTGTTCCTCCACTCCAGTTCCTCTAGATCCACCAAATATAACAAACTGAAACAAAGTTATTTTTGTTGAAAACACAGTCTCTACAGCCCATTACTATTTTCAACACATTCTATTCAACAATGCAGTTCATAAACACTACAAAGTAATTAGGGGTATAATGATGCATCAAATTGCGATGACGCCACAGCCATCTATGTCCGGCAACCCAAGAGAGCAAATTTAGCCTGTGCTTTCAGGTGGCATACTCAGTCTCTCGTCAATTACAGTGATACTAGCAATTCACGGGTTAGTGTCCGTGAGCTCACTGCATACGGAATTGGGCAGAGAGAGCTTTCCTCCAAATGTGTTATGCTGTTTGAAAAGATGTGGTTGGCTGGCTTCACGTGCCTTGGTAGAAGCATGTGATGACCATTGCCCTCCCTGGTTGACAGGGAAGGCCCATTTGGTGGGTGAAAATTAGCCTGGGCCCGCCCATCCTAAGTGTGACGCAACACGGGGGGCTGTTGCGAACTTAGTCTAGCAAGGCAAGCTATCTCCAGCTCTTCCAAGCTCCCGAAAAATCGGGAGCCAATCAACTTTGAGCATCTCCAACGGCCCTGGGTAGAGGCGTGTTCAAGGCAGTGACATAGTAGAACTGCGACCGGAAGCCATAGATTGTTTACAGAATCTATGCCGGAAGCGCTTCATTCACTAGAAACATTACGAACATCGAGTAGCGGCAAGCCTTTGACACAGCGGTAGATGCTGTATCGAAAGCATTCAACGGGAAGTTTCTCTCCATTTCTGCTCGTGTTATTATCTTCCTCTTCAGCTCCTCCTTCTTCTTCCTGTTACTCAAGCAGTTTCCGTCGCGTCACATATGGTATGTCAGAGAAAAGAGTGACGTGATTGGTTTAAGCTTCATCACAGCCTTTTCTGGCTTCGACCAGGAGCAGACTGAGGCATTTCAGGGAGGCGGGTCAAACACGCTCTTTGGGAAACGGTTGGGCTTAATATCTATGCCAGACCAATGATCGCAGAGCTTTGAAGTTGCGTTAGCCAGACTAGGTGAAAATTGCCCAGGATGTTGAAAATTTTGGGGTGGAAAAGGCTCCTTTTTTATTTCAGGTCTGTATAAAACTAAATAAATCAAAAACATTTATACGAATAGAACTTTAATATTATAAACAAAAGTTGTACTACAGGTTCACCATGTCTTAAATAAATAAAACCTTAAATTCCTCCCAAGATTTGATTGAAAAACAAAGTCTGACTTTGGAAAATGATCAATTGAAACATAATGAGCTTTTTAGCAGTGTCTGAAGTGTCATTTTAACCAGAAAGAGGGCTTCAAAATTGACTAAAATGCCTAACTTCTACAGCTTCTTTCTTAGGCACTGTAGACTGCAGCGCTGGTGTCGTTTGCCAGCTACCGAAGAGCTTCTTTTAACACATAACATGGTTGTGTAACATTATAACCTATGTGTGTAGGTTGTTGCAATCCAGAGCCATCAGGCCCAGTGAGCTCGCTATATATTTTAACCAAGTGTGTTGCACTGATGAGACATTTGGTGTTCAAATCTGCAATTACCCTAGATGCATAGAATGCTGATTCCCACCTTGTGAATCTCACATTCCCATGATGCACCTTGTCAAATTTTGTGTGTCCATACATCGTCATACCTCTAGTAGAAGTACATCAAAACCACACACACACACACACACCTTGACAGCGTAGGATGTGTGTGTGTCAGAGGAGCAGGAGGCGGGGTAGTACGCGGCGTCCCTGGTCACACACACGGCACGGCTGCAGCTCAGTTTGAACAGACTCCACTCGTGCTCGTTGAAGAAGCGATGTGTGCGTTTCTGTGTGTGTGTAAAACGCTCCTCACACTTCACTGCCAACCGCCGCACACACTCGCCGTACAGTCCACCCAGCCGTGCGTACACGCTCTCCCGACTTGCCCCGCTGCTCAGGAGTGTTTGCAGAGATGCTGAGGATGAATACGAGAGCTGAGGAGACGAACAGGAAGTGACAGCATGACCTTTGACCTTCGTCTCTGTGTCAGAGGAGGTGGTGCGGCTCAGGAGCTTTTTCTCCGGCAACGGCGGGGGACAGGTACTCTGACTTGGGAACAGAGCAGGACAGGAGCGCTGAGTTGACTCCTGAACAACTATAGAGACAGACGGAGATAAACATTTATTGATTGCAATGATAAAATTTTACACCGAGTTCAGACGGTTAAAAGGTCAGCTGTTTATTATATTGGTCATGTGACTTCCAGACAGAAAACCATTCTGTTAGTCATGCCAAAAACAGACAGACATGACAGATTATATGAGCACTGGAAAGACAGACTGCCTCCTGTGTGCGCGCGTTACTGTTTAACTAGGTAACGCCTTTAACACAATGAGAGGTGGAATGAGAACTGTGTTATCAGGGTGTGCGTGTGTGGTCTGTGTACACGTAGTGAGACAGCACTGATGATTGCCTGAGACAGAATTACACACCTGAGCGAGAGAGAGAGAGAGAAACTGGAAAGAAAGACAGAAGAAAGAAGGAGAAAAAGACAGGTAACAAGAATTGCATAGAAATAGGAGGAAAAAGGGAAAAAAAACCAAACACACAAAAAAAGAGTGAAAGACAGAGGATTGCATGTGTGTGTGCGCGTGTGTGTAATGAGTAGTTTCATGGGGATAAATAGCTGTGGTACGTGACAAACCATTATTTCCTCTTATTATTCTCTCAATCTCTCCCAATTTCATTCGCCAATCCCGCTCTTGTCTGCTAGAGTGTAGAGAGCTAGTCCACTAACGGACTCTGGGCAATCAGTTATGGAGATGTCGTGCACTCACCAGAATCGGACAGAGCCGGCAGGCTATCTGATGAGGCTGTACTCGTTTCCTTCAAAGAGTGAGGGAGCGACTCCACTGATCCCCGCTGATCCAATTCCATACTGCTCACACTGAGCTTAACACAGGAGCTGCGTGCGCACACATACACACACGTTAAATACACAGCTTACCACATAAGCACACGTGAAAAATAACTAAGCAGGACATACAAGGGACATGAGCATGGATAATATTTTTATAGCCAGCAGTTTATATTTTGAAGATATTGTTTCATTACGATAACACTTCACTACCCGTTTTATCCTCATCCTCACAGCAGTCAGCGTTTAATGTATTGCTCACGGCGCTGCTGGGTGTTGGTCATTTGGTGGAACATGATGATTCACTGATGCCAAAATACCATCAAAACAACCAACTGTAACCTGATGCTTTTAAACACACTCATTCTTGACTGTTGTGATGAAATTATGCTAATTTAGATGAAAAACAGCCCATGACCGTTAACTGAACCCTACCTTAACCCTTTACTCCTTAATGACGACATATGACGACCCCGTGTATATCCCATAATGACGACATATGACGCCTTGTCTGAAACCTTGTCTTTAGACTTTTTTTCTTGTAAATATGTTCTAAGGGTGAACAGTATATACATATACAAGGGCAGCTGTAGCAACTGCTTTAAGGGGTAAAGAGTTAAGGTGTCCTTCTTGCTTTCTAGCTTTCTCTTCGTCAGTGTGGGTCTGTCTCCTCCCTTCACAAATCGCCCCCTCTCTACCAATCCCTGTCTGTCATTATTTGTCTATCAGTATTTTTGTCTCCATATTTAAGCCCCAAATCCTGAACAGCCTGTAAAGCACACACTACACAGAAACTCATCTCATCTCATCATCTCTAGCCACTTTATCCTGTTCTACAGGGTCACAGGCAAGCTGGAGCCTATCCCAGCTGACTACGGGCGAAAGGCGGGGTACACCCTGGACAAGTCGCCAGGTCATCACAGGGCTGACACATAGACACAGACAACCATTCACACTCACATTCACACCTACGGTCAATTTAGAGTCACCAGTTAACCTAACCTGCATGTCTTTGGACTGTGGGGGAAACCGGAGCACCCAGAGGAAACCCACACGGACACGGGGAGAACATGCAAACTCCGCACAGAAAGGCCCTCGCCGGCCACGGGGCTCGAACCCGGACCTTCTTGCTGTGAGGCGACAGCGCTAACCACTACACCACCGTGACGCCCACACAGAAACTCACACACTCTTAACACACACACAAAGACAAGTGGGAGTAACACAAAGTCCTGGAGACAGTGAACACAGCTCACCTGCGTCTTCACGTACAACCCTGATTCCAAAAAAGTTGGGACAAAGTACAAATTGTAAATAAAAACGGAATGCAATAATTTACAAAACTCAAAAACTGATATTGTATTCACAATAGAACATAGACAACATATCAAATGTCGAAAGTGAGACATTTTGAAACTTCATGCCAAATATTGGCTCATTTGAAATTTCATTACAGCAACACATCTCAAAAAAGTTGGGACAGGGGCAATAAGAGGCTGGAAAAGTTAAAGGTACGAAAATGGAACAGCTGGAGGACCAAATTGTAACTCATTAGGTCAACTGGCAATAGGTCATTAACATGACTGGGTATAAAAAGAGCATCTTGGAGTGGCAGCGGCTCTCAGAAGTAAAGATGGGAAGAGGATCACCAATCCCCCTAATTCTGCGCCGACAAATAGTGGAGCAATATCAGAAAGGAGTTTGACAGTGTAAAATTGCAAAGAGTTTGAACATATCATCATCTACAGTGCATAATATCATCAAAAGATTCAGAGAATCTGGAAGAATCTCTGTGCGTAAGGGTCAAGGCCGGAAAACCATACTGGGTGCCCGTGATCTTCGGGCCCTTAGACGGCACTGCATCACATACAGGCATGCTTCTGTATTGGAAATCACAAAATGGGCTCAGGAATATTTCCAGAGAACATTATCTGTGAACACAATTCACCGTGCCATCCGCCGTTGCCAGCTAAAACTCTATAGTTCAAAGAAGAAGCCGTATCTAAACATGATCCAGAAGCGCAGACGTCTTCTCTGGGCCAAGGCTCATTTAAAATGGACTGTGGCAAAGTGGAAAACTGTTCTGTGGTCAGACGAATCAGAATTTGAAGTTCTTTATGGAAATCAGGGACGCCGTGTCATTCGGACTAAAGAGGAGAAGGACGACCCAAGTTGTTATCAGCGCTCAGTTCAGAAGCCTGCATCTCTGATGGTATGGGGTTGCATTAGTGCGTGTGGCATGGGCAGCTTACACATCTGGAAAGACACCATCAATGCTGAAAGGTATATCCAGGTTCTAGAGCAACATATGCTCCCATCCAGACGACGTCTCTTTCAGGGAAGACCTTGCATTTTCCAACATGACAATGCCAAACCACATACTGCATCAATTACAGCATCATGGCTGCGTAGAAGGGTCCGGGTACTGAACTGGCCAGCCTGCAGTCCAGATCTTTCACCCATAGAAAACATTTGGCGCATCATAAAACGGAAGATACGACAAAAAAAAGACCTAAGACAGTTGAGCAACTAGAATCCTACATTAGACAAGAATGGGTTAACATTCCTGTCCCTAAACTTGAACAACTTGTCTCCTCAGTCCCCAGACGTTTACAGACTGTTGTAAAGAGAAAAGGGGATGTCTCACAGTGGTAAACATGGGCTTGTCCCAACTTTGAGATGTGTTGTTGTCATGAAATTTAAAATCACCTAATTTTTCTCTTTAAATGATACATTTTCTCAGTTTAAACATTTGATATGTCATCTATGTTCTATTTTGAATAAAATATGGAATTTTGAAACTTCATCATCATTGCATTCCATTTTTATTTACAATTTGTACTTTGTCCCAACTTTTTTGGAATCGGGGTTGTACATGCATGAGGAATCACGCTAACAAACAAACACATGCTGCAGCTCTGTTCCTTATGGCCTCTTACACAATCATACTATACTGTCACAAAGCTAAGGTGAGATAGAGTCCTAGGATGAGATGAGACCTGGGGCATATGGGATAACAACCCGCCAATCAATCAATAAAATAAATGAACCAAAGGCAAAAATCTGCCTTGTCTCATTTCTTTAACGTAGAAAGAGGGTTTAAAAGCTCAGTGCGCCATCCTGCTCTCAGCCAACCCGCACATGGTGCCTTGTTCTCTGTCGACCTGTACGTGTTCACAGCCAATTAATCAGTATCATCGGGTTGTCCGAGAATTACGGTTTTTGGAATTAGTGTGAGAATATTGCTTTGTGGGTGGCATGGTGGTGTAGTGGTTAGCGCTGTCGCCTCACAGCAAGAAGGTCCGGGTTCGAGCCCCGTGGCCGGTGAGGGCCTTTCTGTGCGGAGTTTGCATGTTCTCCCCGTGTCCGTGTGGGTTTCCCCCGGGTGCTCCGGTTTCCCCCACAGTCCAAAGACATGCAGGTTAGGTTAACTGGTGACTCTAAATTGACCGTAGGTGTGAATGTGAGTGTGAATGGTTGTCTGTGTCTATGTGTCAGCCCTGTGATGACCTGGCGACTTGTCCAGGGTGTACCCCGCCTTTCACCCGTAGTCAGCTGGGATAGGCTCCAGCTTGCCTGCGACCCTGTAGAAGGATAAAGCGGCTAGAGATAATGAGATGAGATGAATATTGCTTTGTATGGAGATTACCGAGTGGAAATATTACATCACACGATAAAGCAAACCATATAGAGACCACTGCACTAGTTAGGTGCTACCAGGAAACCATGGCAGCCAGCAGTAAACCTGAGTCAGGAAACACAAGCAAGTGTTCAGGCAATGTGAGAGGATGAATGGTTGGTGGTGGGAGCGCAGGGTAGGATAACACCACCAACTCAGGCTCATCAGCTTCTGCTGTTTGTTGTGAAATCGTGAGGTGCTTTAACTGTCAGACAAACGATGAGCACAAAACAGAGAAAGCAGCCAGGCATGTAGCGAAGCATGTCACTGCATGTGCTGTCGTATTAGCTGCCAACTCCCGCGTGAGGGGGTGTCACTGTGTTGCTACATAAACAGAATAAAAATACAATTACGTATTAAACCTGTAATAAGGACCACATTCAGGACTAATACAGACTCATTCAGTGTATGTGAATGAGTGAGAGTGTGTGTGTGTGTGTGTGTGTGTGTGTGTGGGGGGGGGGGGGGGGGGGCACGGATTTGTTCAAACAAACCAGACTCTGTCTGTGTGTGTGTGTGTGTGTGTGTGTGTGTGTGTGTGTGTGATGTCTGTCTCATTATTTGCCTAAACACACACACACACACACACACACACACAGAGTCAGGATCATCTGATCAGTTGAAAAGAAAGAGCCGGAGTGATGCAGGACTGAGCAGCGCATTCATGCCCTTTTTCCATTCTCTACACACTGCTGAGGTTTCTGCTACTACGGTACATTACAGTTTAATAAGCGTTAAAAAAGTTACAGCTTTTTCTCTGACCGTTACAAAGCACAGACTCTGGAGACTCCTTCCAAACATGTTAAATAAGCATCATATACTAATACCAACCTGGGATTTGCAGCTGCACTGCTATCAGAGCTGCCGTTACAGAAACTTAACACCTTCTGACCCATCAGAATCCAACAGTGCTGTGGTACAAGGGTAACGCACACAAGTACACACGAGCGTGTAATGAGAGCGCAACGTCTTAACCATTGTTCTCTTATCTAGTCACACAGCTCTTACTTGTATTTTGTGTTCGAACATTTCACATGAGGTCAGTGCTTCAAGTCTAACCCCAAATTCCAAAATAAAGGATGCTCAGAATTTATTACGCCACATTAATCTAACGCTGTAGACTGTTTTTCCTCTTGTGCATGTTTATGAATAACAGGAAGTCAAACACAGCCAGAAACCACATTAGCAAGTCTGTTTGAGACCCTGAGCCATTGCATCATGCTACACTGGAGGCTAGAAGAGTCTGTTACTTGTTCGCATCAAAATTCTAGTGCAAAACAAAAAAAAGAGCAAGCTTCTCACAGAGAAAACATCACAGCTGACTCAGAGAACCATACGACGTAAAATAACTACTCTGAAAGGTGTTTCTTACCGGTGGTGTTTTTTGGGTGGAGGCAGTGGAGGTCTGGGCTCACTGCTGCTGCTGTCAGTTTTCATCTCTACTTGTTTCTCACTGGGACTGTTGTCTCTCTCGTTGGTGCCAGGCGTAGAGTCACACTTGTCCTTCCATTCTCTTTCTGTTTTATTCTTCTCCTCCTCCTCCCTTTTCTCCTCCTCGGCTCGAGGCTCTGAGCTCCACAAGCTGCTCAGCACTGTGAATAAAAGTTATTAAAAGCTAAAAATCAGTGCTGTGGTACAAATCGCACTACGTTTCTGGACTGACTGTCTTATTGACACTACACATACGCTTATCCACACACATCCCATGGGCATTTTTACCTGGGCAGGAGGAGTGGGCGTCACCCTGAGACTGTTTTAGGGGTGGAGTGACGTGGAAGTTAAGCTCAGGAAGAGGAGACAAACTAGACGTGCCGAGTTTTGGAGAACGTGTATTTCTTTTGGGAGGAATGGGTGGGCTCGCTTTGGTCCCAGTCTGCACAGACTGGTCTGTGGAGACTGGGGCCGCTCCCAAGACGACAGGGGAAGATGGCCAGTTGAAGACAGGGCTAGAGGGGTCATCAGGGGTCGTGGGGCTGAAATGGAGCCACTGAGTGCTAACAGCAGAATCAGGGCTGCTCAGGTAAAAGGTGCGGTTGTTCTCTTCCGTGTGGGCGGCCATGACGGTGATGGTTGCTCTTTGACCTTCCCCATCGTCGCTGACTTCGGAGATGTCAGCATTCCGGCGAGGACGGCGCTTCCGCTTTGAGCTCTCAGCATAGATGGGCTCTGACTGGAACGTGGCCAGGCCAGATAGTGAGTCTGTACTGCTGCAATGTGAAAAGTCTGACAGACTGGCGTTAAGGGATTCCGGGATGGCTGTGGGTGACGAAAGAAAACCGAGTGTCTCTGAAGATGCACCATTAACAATCCCGTTTATACTTCCTGCAGCTGTGTTTGTTATGACTTGCACTTCCTGTTTGTGATGATGTAAAAGTGAATCACAGGCAGTGATGTAAGTGCACTTGGGTGTTTTGGCCACCTGTGGACTGAAGGTCTCTTTTAGGCCAATAGGACTGCGGCATTCCTCCTGCATGATCAACACACAGCCTGTGGTGGGCAGGGCTTTAGGAGACACAGGTGTCCTGCTTGAATAATCCAGCTTTGTGGAAATGCTGTTCTGCAACATCACATCCTTCAGAGCTTTACTGCAGCCGTTACTGTCGATGTAGAGAGACGACAGGTCCAGGATATTCTTCAGTCCAACTGGGCTCTTATGCACCTTCAAAGAAATAAATGAATGAACAAACAATAAACAAACAACTTTGTCCAACATTTCAAGCAAGTCTTTGAGTGTGTGCAAGAATTAAAAACGGGATGAACAATTAACGATAAAGCACTTACTATCACCTCTTTCAAAATATTTAAATTTTATTCAGTAAGCAAGTTAATATTTGTACACTAAATACTTTCATTGCTCAGTAGAATATTAGACAGAGCCATCATTAAATCAGTGAGTTCTGTCCAGAAATAATTTCAGTGCATAAAACGTAGTTAGAAAATAAAAAACTGTTAAAAGGTGCAGGATGTAAAGTTAGTATACACTACCGTTCAAAAGTTTGGGGTCACTCTGAAATGTCCTTATTTTTGAAAGAAAAGCACTGTTCTTTTCAATGAAGATCACTTTAAACTAATCAGAAATCCACTCTATACATTGCTAATGTGGTAAATGACTATTCTAGCTGCAAATGTCTGGTTTTTGGTGCAATATCTCCATAGGTGTATAGAGGCCCATTTCCAGCAACTATCACTCCAGTGTTCTAATGGTACAATGTGTTTGCTCATTGCCTCAGAAGGCTAATGGATGATTAGAAAACCCTTGTACAATCATGTTAGCACAGCTGAAAACAGTTTAGCTCTTTAGAGAAGCTATAAAACTGACCTTCCTTTGAGCAGATTGAGTTTCTGGAGCATCACATTTGTGGGGTCGATTAAATGCTCAAAATGGCCAGAAAAATGGCTTGACTATATTTTCTATTCATTTTACAACTTATGGTGGTAA
This sequence comes from Neoarius graeffei, assembly GCF_027579695.1. Lineage (NCBI taxonomy): Eukaryota > Metazoa > Chordata > Actinopteri > Siluriformes > Ariidae > Neoarius > Neoarius graeffei. The sequence goes on from NC_083580.1 coordinate 53,275,594, forward strand.
ATAAAAGTGTGACTTTTCATGGAAAACACAAAATTGTCTGGGTGACCCCAAATTTTTGAACGGTAGTGTACATGCACAGTATACAGTGCCAATCAAAAGTTTGACACAGCTTCTAATTCAATGGTTTTTCTTTATGTTTATTAATTAAAAGACACTTAATGCCTTTTAATATTAAAATAGGAATTTAGATAAAATAGGAAATTACGATAGGAATATTGTTTCGGTTTCCGGTTGAGAGTACGTTGTGCGCATTCTGGCTGCTGCTTCTCACCGGAGCGTTTTATTTTATTTTCTCGCTTTTTTTTTTTTTGGCGTTTGTGTAGTTTGATGTTTGTTTTTGTCCGCCAGTTGTGGTGTAGCTCCAGACCCAGTTCTGGGCGTCAGTTCCCTCCAGGCCGTGGTTCGCCGTGGGTGATGCCTGTGCTCCTAGTTATGGACTGCAGTGAGCTCGTTGCTCATTTTAACATCGTGGTTGTCCAGCGCTCTGCGCTTTAGTGCTTGGTGTGACATTCCAAGCGATATTGCTCGGTGGCGTCACGGTGGCTGTGCTGGCGGTTTGGGACATACCAGCGCTCTGCGTGGAGGTGCGTCTGTGCTTGCTTTGTGGATCCATGGTGTGGAACTTGTTTTCGTGCGCATTTTGGTGGGACTGTGGCTGCTACACCATTGGAATGACATCCTGGCCTCTATTTGGTGGACTTTTTCCCCCCTCCCTATAATTGTAAAGCGACCTTGGGTTTTGAGAAAGGCGCTATATAAAATTGATTATTATTATTAAGGTAATGATGGATGTCTTTTCTCTTTACTTAGTTGAGTGGTTCTTGACATAATATGGATTACTGCAGTTGTGGAATAGGACTATTTACTGCATTTTTATTATTTACTATTTGATCTCAAACACATTATGAAGGCAATAAATTCCTCTAATTAACTTTTGACGAGGCACGCCTGTTCACTGAAAAGCGTTCCAGGTGACTACCTCATGAAGCCGGTTAAGATAACGCCAGTAGTGTGCAAAGAGTCATCAAGGTAAACGCTGGTTACTGTGAAGAATCTAAAATATGAAAACATTTTTTAAAATCACTTTCTTTGTGTACCACATAATTCTATATATGTTCCAGATGTTGTTTCATCGTTTTGAAGTCTTCAGTATTGTTCTACGATGTAGAAAATAGTCGAAATACAGCAGGTGGGGGAACCAACTATGAATGAGTAGGCGCGTCCAAACTTTTGACTAGTAATTTACATCCAGACAAGTCCAGTCTATGCTTAAATGCCAACCACATAAGGACAAATTTTTATTCATTTTGGGAACATAATAAAATTCAAGTCCTTGTTCTTAACATAGTGATCAAGTTTTAATAAAACATTGTATATACTGTTTATTAGTGTTTAATATACCATTTATATATGTACTTAGGGTTGCCACCATTCCGAAATGAAAATAAGGGATGCCCACTACGGCTCCTTGGGGCCATGACCACCACGGGCACGACTCCCATGGGGTGGGGTGCCCGCAGCAGTGGTATGTTTTATTTTGTAGGTGTTTTTAGTAAAGGGGTGATCAAGAAAGCAATTACTCATACTTAAAGCTTGAAATGCTTTATTGCCAATGCTGTAAAAATGTATAATGTACAAGTGGGCAACAATGAACTTTTAAAATATAATCTAAATATATTGAGAACTTAATATCACTGTAAATATAAGTGCATAACTGTTCTTGGTGTAGGGACTCTCTTTGTGAACCTTGGGGACATTTTTACTTAGAGGAAAAAAAGAGAAGAAAAAACAACAAAAAACACAACAAACATGTATGTCTGTTTACAGTTTGCTCTGTAGTCGTCTCCACTCACGCTGTCCAGCCAAGGATGTGCCTCTTCCCACTCACATCTGTATTTTTGTAAGCGTTTACGCTTTTGAGGACGTGGTGGAGTCCCGGGTGCAGCAGACATTTCTAAAAGGCCCGGGTTTTTTGAGCAGCGCCGGTGTGTGTCTGTCTCTAGGCAACCGTGACAGCATCACACGCAGTGACGCAGGCAGCCAGGCACAGACGCACAGAGCGTGACACAGTGGGGAGGGGTTTGTGTCCAGGGTAGATCCCGCAACGGAGTATTTCCTGTTTTATTTTGTTCATTATTGTTAGATTTAGTGTTGATATGTGTGAGACAGACCTGTGTATTGGACATTTATGAAAATACGGAACAAATCGCATCCCGTATCGGTTCAATACAGGACACAAGATTTAATTGCCAAATAAAGGACGATTCCGTATTTTACGGGACAGGTGGCGACCCTATACTATTTATATATGTTTATTCAGTTGGTCTTACTTAGGGGGGCACATTACTCTTGTATCATCTCCTTAGTCTCTGTTCTTAAACTTATGGCTTTCCCTGGCTGCCATTCGTCTCCCCCATTAAAAATTAACATATAGCAGCTGCTAAAATTCTGATATATGTGGCAAATATGGAGTCTTCTGAGAGTTTATTTAAAAAAAAAAAAGTTTGTAAATGTTCATGCAGTAATCTAATTCTATTTACTGTATTACTTAGACCAGGGCTTTTCAAAGTGTGGGGCGCGCCCCCCCTGGGGGGCGCCAGAGTTCTTCAGGGGGGGCGCAACGTGAGAGACAAAATGGATCGATTTTTAGTACCTAAAGCTACAGGGAGTGAGGAGACGGCCAAGCAAAAAAACAGAGCCTCCAGGATGTTGCGATTTGCAACTTCAGCGCAAATTCAACCAATCCCCACGAATTCAGGGCGGTGCTGCAATTATATCCAATCACCGCAACTTTCCCGCAAATTTGACCAATCGTTGGCGTCGTCTTGAGGTGACATCGACAAACTACCTTCCGCCTTACTTCCGGATGTCTATGTTCAAGAGAAGCAGCATGCGCCGCCGTGCGAGTCAGTGTTTCTGTAGGCTTAAATTCTGTTACTGAAAGTGTGTTATGTTTACAGTGAAGGACTGTGTGCACTTTATTTTTTTTTACTTAATACAAGAAATTAATGGATGCCAACATTTTTGCCAAAATGGTATTTTATTTTCCATTGTTTAGGCAGCTTCAGCATCATACTGTGAGATTCTGTTCAAATTGTTTTTTTCTTCTATGAAGCCTGAGCCATTTATTTTATTAGTTTATAATTATTGTTTAATTTAGTCTTCAGGAGAGACTGCCTGCACACGGTACTAGTATTAATAGTTTTTTTTTCTTACATGAAAGCTGAGGCATTTATATTATATTTTAAGGTAACTTCATGTTGTGCTGTGAGGTTCTCTGCACTTTAACTTTTGAACCAACAGGAGCATTTGGATAAGTAAAGCCTATTTTTCTGCATTTTTGTAGTCCTGGTAATCTTTTATATTGGTAAAGTTGTTTATAGGACTATTTCTCAGTGTCTTTGTTTTTTTAATCAATAGTTTTTCAGTAATAACTTAATATTTAACATATCACTCAATTTTAATCACAAAAAGAGAAAATCGCAACAATTTCTCGCAACTTTCACTTCCTCCCGCAGTGTAATCGCAACAAAAACCTAAACGCTGCAACTTTCATCGCAATTTTTTGGAAACCCCCACAACATCAGACATTTTAGCTTGCAACAATCACAAAAAAGGCCCGCGGAATCCTGGGGGACTGGAAAAAGAAGGAAGTATGACCACGATTATTTAAAGTTTGGATTTTCATGGACTGGATCTGAAGATGCTCCACTGCCACAGTGTGTTGTCTGCCAAGAGGTGCTAGCTAACGATGCTATGGGATGTTTAAAATGTGTAAAACAAGATGTTTTAAAAAGCACAGATGTTTAAAATGTGAAAAAGAAAAAAATAATGTGTACAACAACCATTTTCTTTTTAAATACGAATGGAACATTAAGTATAGCAACAACAAAAATTGTAAGGGGGGGCGCTGTTGTTTATTTGCTCTCTGAGGGGGGGCTGACTCTCCCACACTTTGAAAACCCCTGACTTAGACTAATTAAGACCATCCATATTTGAATAAATACCACAGATGTGCACATACAGCATGGTAGTTCTATTATGACTTAACAGACCTTTAGTGCGAGTGGTGTGCATGAATAGGAAGTGCAGAAGTTCTCTCGCAGATACCTGCTGTGTGTTCATGGTAAACTCCGCTGCTGGATCAGTTGTGTCCAAATTCATCATTGTAGGCTTGACGGCGATAGTGGGCTTGATGTAGGGCGAAGCTGAGGTGCCTTCATCCTCCTCTTCGTCCCCACACAAACTCTTCCTGCCTTTCGTGTTAGCGTGGGCACTATGTGGATGGAAGCAGTTCTTACAGGATCCTGGTTTCCACACGTGCTCTGCAAACTCACTGCACGCTGACATTTTATACAAACACTCTTCCGCTCTGGGAAGGATGGGGCTTTGGGTTACAGGTGGGTGAAGCCAGTGGAGCAGAGAAAAGGCCGACTGGTCATGATGTGCACAAGTGTGTGACCTCAGACACCTGAGAGGAAATAAAAAAAAAAAAAAAGGCAGAAAATTAAAACGGATTCTACTTGTAGTCCTGCGATAACTTGGCGACTAGTCCAGGGTGTACCCCGCCTCTCACCCATAGTCAGCTGGGATAGGCTCCAGCTTGCCTGCGACCCTGCACAGGATAAGCGGCTACAGATAATGGATGGATGGATGGATCTACTCGTAGTAATAATAAATTGAACATAGCAGTTGTTAATAAAGCTCTTACCAAACACAACTGATGATGTTGGCAGAGTGTGTGACTTGTCAGTGACCTTTAACCATCATGTTATGCAAGTTACATTCTGAACACCCAAAGCAGCAGCACAAAGCTTGTTTCATTGTGAAAGAGCCACTGAACAGAGCCAACATTTTTCATTTAATCTATATTATTATACAAGAATGCCCAGACCATCTCTCATATCATCTCATTATCTCTAGCCGCTTATCCTGTTCTACAGGGTCGCAGGCAAGCTGGAGCCTATCCCAGCTGACTACGGGCGAAAGGCGGGGTACACCCTGGACAAGTTGCCAGGTCATCACAGGGCTGACACATAGACACAGACAACCATTCACACTCACATTCACACCTACGGTCAACTCACATTCAAAAATACGGTCAAAAAAAAAAAAGAAAGGCCCTCGCCGGCCACGGGGCTCGAACCCGGACCTTCTTGCTGTGAGGCGACAGCGCGAACCACTACACCACTGTGCCGCACCGCCCAGACCAGCATGATAAAATACAGTAATAATAATAAAAAATAGGAATTAGTATTACAAAGAAGTGGGTGGCACGGTGGTGTAGTGGTTAGCGCTGTCGCCTCACAGCAAGAAGGTCCGGGTTCGAGCCCCGTGGCCGGCGAGGGCCTTTCTGTGCGGAGTTTGCATGTTCTCGCCGTGTCCGCGTGGGTTTCCTCTGGGTGCTCCGGTTTCCCCCACAGTCCAAAGACATGCAGGTTAGGTTAACTGGTGACTCTAAATTGACCGTAGGTGTGAATGTGAGTGTGAATGGTTGTCTGTGTCTATGTGTCAGCCCTGTGATGACCTGGCGACTTGTCCAGGGTGTACCCCGCCTTTCACCCGTAGTCAGCTGGGATAGGCTCCAGCTTGCCTGCGAACCTGTAGAACAGGATAAAGCGGCTAGAGATAATGAGATGAGATTAGAAAAGAAGTAGAAACAATTAATTACTTCAATGAATAATAAGCTCCAAAACAATGTCAATTAAAATAAGCACCACAAATATTAGGTACAACCAACATAAAATCCTAATTTATTCTGTGGTCTGAGAAGATTTAATTAAACAAAACATTTTTTATTTATGTATGCATGTTTAAAACAGTGTTTTACTTTAAAACAATAAATATTACAAAAAGCTCTGACATTTCTCCTTTGCTTTGTTTTTCATCTTTTGAGATTCATTTTGGGGATAAAGTTAACAAATAATCCTGAAATCACCTGGATGTGCATCAGCAGCCACTGGGTAGATTAAGAACATGTTGGTGCCTGACGCGCTGCTAATGTAGATCACTGGATGCTTTTTAAAAAAGTAGCTCGATGGTGACGGTAAAGGAGAACACCACGGTGGGAGAACACCACGGTGGACGAAACTGGTCTTCCATTGGAATGAACAAAAACGTAACTTCGCACATGCATACTTGCCAACTTTCAAAATTCTCATGGGGGAGAAAAGTGCGTGAACGACATTTTCAATTGGACGAGGGTATGATGCGCGGTTGAAACGATAAAAACAGTGGATCCCAATTAATTGCAAGCCATTTGAAATTTATACAATTAAAGAGTTTTTGAATTGTTGATATTGTTCTATCAGTTACCATAGGTTATGGGATTCACGTATCAGGCATGAGAGAGCTCAGAGTGAAAAATCTGAAATAATACTCGAATTGTAATACAACCCCGAGTCCAAAAAAGTTGCGACAAAGTACAAATTGTAAATAAAAACAGAATGCAATAATTTACAAATCTCAAAAACTGATATTGTATTCACAATAGAACATAGACGACATATCAAATGTCGAAAGTGAGACATTTTGAAATTTCATGCCAAATATTGGCTCATTTGAAATTTCATGACAGCAACACATCTCAAAAAAGTTGGGACAGGGGCAATAAGAGGCTGGAAAAGTTAAAGGTACAAAAAAGGAACAGCTGGAGGACCAAATTGCAACTCATTAGGTCAATTGGCAATAGGTCATTAACATGACTGGGTATAAAAAGAGCATCTTGGAGTGGCAGCGGCTCTCAGAAGTAAAGATGGGAAGATGATCACCAATCCCCCTAATTCTGCGCCGACAAATAGTGGAGCAATATCAGAAAGGAGTTCGACAGTGTAAAATTGCAAAGAGTTTGAACATATCATCTACAGTGCATAATATCATCAAAAGATTCAGAGAATCTGGAAGAATCTCTGTGCGTAAGGGTCAAGGCCGGAAAACCATACTGGGTGCCCGTGATCTTCGGGCCCTTAGACGGCACTGCATCACATACAGGCATGCTTCTGTATCAGAAATCACAAAATGGGCTCAGGAATATTTCCAGAGAACATTATTTGTGAACACAATTCACCGTGCCATCTGCCGTTGCCAGCTAAAACTCTATAGTTCAAAGAAGAAGCCGTATCTAAACATGATCCAGAAGCGCAGACGTCTTCTCTGGGCCAAGGCTCATTTAAAATGGACTGTGGCAAAGTGGAAAACTGTTCTGTGGTCAGACGAATCAAAATTTGAAGTTCTTTATCGAAATCAGGGACGCCGTGTCATTCGGACTAAAGAGGAGAAGGACGACCCAAGTTGTTATCAGCGCTCAGTTCAGAAGCCTGCATCTCTGATGGTATGGGGTTGCATTAGTGCGTGTGGCATGGGCAGCTTACACATCTGGAAAGACACCATCAATGCTGAAAGGTATATCCAGGTTCTAGAGCAACATATGCTCTCATCCAGACGACGACTCTTTCAGGGAAGACCTTGCATTTTCCAACATGACAATGCCAAACCAAATACTGCATCAATTACAGCATCATGGCTGTGTAGAAGAAGGGTCCGGGTACTGAACTGGCCAGCCTGCAGTCCAGATCTTTCACCCATAGAAAACATTTGGCGCATCATAAAACGGAAGATACGACAAAAAAGACCTAAGAAAGTTGAGCAACTAGAATCCTACATTAGACAAGAATGGGTTAACATTCCTATCCCTAAACTTGAGCAACTTGTCTCCTCAGTCCCCAGACGTTTACAGACTGTTGGAAAGAGAAAAGGGGATGTCTCACAGTGGTAAACATGGCCTTGTCCCAACTTTTTTGAGATGTGTTGTTGTCATGAAATTTAAAATCACCTGATTTTTCTCTTTAAATGATACATTTTCTCAGTTTAAACATTTGATATGTCATCTATGTTCTATTCTGAATAAAATATGGAATTTTGAAACTTCATCATCATTGCATTCCGTTTTTATTTACAATTTGTACTTTGTCCCAACTTTTTTGGAATCGGGGTTGTATAATAACAATGATAGGGAAGTCTTAAAATCAGATTTTTAGCTGAAAAATCTCATGCCTGAATATTGTATACATACAGAGACCCACAGAAAATAACACAAGTGATGCTTTCGAAGAATGTTTAATTTCTTAAAATAGTCACAGTGAATGAAAGTATTATTGGATTGCATCAAATGTGTTTTCCTTCTGTAAGCTCATGTAAAAATACAGAGAACTATAATATATGTAAATTAAATACAATTTTAATAAGATTTAACCAAAATAGTAACAACTCAATTAAATAAATACTGCACTGTCTTAGTACTACTGAAATGCATCTCTCTCACTAAACACTTTCCAACAGAATTTTTAAAAAGCACTAGAAATCCTATCAGAATGCATCAAAGGAATTTGCTCATTTGCAAACTTTTACAAAGTTTTCAAACAAAATTTAAAAATGGCATTATAAATACGACCATACTATCAAAATATACTCCACAAAGAAATTCACTCGAATGCAAAATTTTTGTACGACCAAAATTCAGGGCGGCACGGTGGTGTAGTGGTTAGCACTGTCGCCTCACAGCAAGAAGGTCCGGGTTCGAGCCCCGGGGCCGGCGAGGGCCTTTCTGTGTGGAGTTTGCATGTTCTCCCCGTGTCCGCGTGGGTTTCCTCCGGGTGCTCTGGTTTCCCCCACAGTCCAAAGACATGCAGGTTAGGTTAACTGGTGACTCTAAATTGACCGTAGGTGTGAATGTGAATGGTTGTCTGTGTCTATGTGTCAGCCCTGTGATGACCTGGCGACTTGTCCAGGGTGTACCCCGCCTTTCGCCCGTAGTCAGCTGGGATAGGCTCCAGCTTGCCTGCGACCCTGTAGAACAGGATAAAGCGGCTAGAGATAATGAGATGAGATGAGACCAAAATACACTCACTCGTAATCTTTCACTTAAAACCTCAAAACTCTATCAAAATCAATCACTTTCCAGATAATTCACTTGTAAACTTTCACTTAAAAAAACTTTCAAACAAATTCAAAATAGCACTAAGACACGACCACACTATTCAAATACACTCAAACAAATTCTGTCATGCAAAATTTCACTAAACACTTTAGAAGTTGTACAGTTTGTTTCTGAAATGGTAGGGAAGACTAGTTTAATGTCCATTATATTCTCATTTAAGGTATCTTTACCTTAAAATGTGTAACTGGCTGGTCGAACATTTGTTTATCCATGGAAATTCATTCTCCCGTGCAACCTGGTATTTGCATTCATATTTCTGGTATTTGGTTTAGTGGCCATGATGAATGACTGCTTGTAAAAAATGTCGGACAGCCTGGGTGAATCCTACATTACGGAAGTGACTGTCGTTCTGTTCGTTGATTGGTTAAAAATCAGTTGACATCAGCAGTGTTTCTCACACGATTCTGATTGGACATAATCGGGAGGATTTTTAATTTGGCGGTAGGGATTTCCCAAAACCGGGAGATTATCCAGTTTTTAACAAACACGATCGGGAGGTGGGAGACGGAGGCTAAAATCGGGAGCCTCCTGCCGAAATCGGGAGGGTTGGCAAGTATGCACATGGTGATGTACTTTTACCAACTGGCTCAATTTCACGTTCTTAAGCACTTACACGTACTATTTTGAGTGCAGACGTGCGTTCACACTGAATGACAACGAGCAGTGCGCTATGAATATTCGGATGATGATGCGACAATCGCAGTCAAATGTTGCGATGATCATTTCTGGTAAGTGCACAACTTTCAGTGTTCAATTTGAAACAACACTACATTGTCAAAATTCGCTCTATGCAAGGAAAGTGCATAGTGTGAACAGTGTGCTACAGGGAAGTGTGCTCAGAGAAGTACCCGGAATAACACACAGCACTAGCCAGGGTGAACCTGTTCATTGTTACTGTCCTGCTCGGTCTTGTTTTTATTTCACATTCAGAAGATGAAGAGTCCTCATGCTGGGGCAGGTTTTGTCTCTGAAGGACAACAATTGTCAAAATCGCATCCAAGAAAACACTCATGAGGAGTTTTGCTGGAAGAAGCAGGAATGTTAGGAATGTGTGCATGTTCGTGACTCGCACCATGAAGGAGTTTCACACCACAGTGGTGAGAGACAAGGTCAAACACACACACTTCAAAGTTCTCTCATAATAAAAAGGGTTAAAGACTCCTCTTCCCCCAACAATGAAATTAATGAATTCTATGTGTTATAACTGTGGTATAGTGTTGTACTAACACACATCCACACAGGTCTGTGGCTCAGCAGGCTTAAAAAAAAAAAAAAGGGAAAAAACTTCACCTTTGTCCTGCTTTTAGTTTCATCACAGGAAGCCAGGTTGTTAAGCAACTCCACCCATCTCACACACACACACACACACACACACACACACACACAAGCAACCTGATAACCAGAGAAACTCAGCTGCTTGCTTTCTGTGGGGTTTCGGTCATGTGACACAAGTTGATAACGCTTTACATTCAGCTTCAGTTCATTACAATTGTTTATCCCACATCGCTGTTGAATCCTGGATTTTGTTTGGTGCTGATTAATTTTCAATAACGGTGCTGGTTCATTATCCTTTCTACAGGAACAGATCAGCCACAGGGACTTGTATACTGAACGTTCCACATAAATGGATAAAAAAGCGTGCAACTGTCGATATGGTGAAGTTTTCTGATAGGAGAGGTTTATTTAACATTTATGGAAGGAGTCTTCAGTGTCAGTGCTTTGTAACGGAGATTAACAATTCTTCAAGAAAGAAGAGTTTACACTCTGGGGTTGATTTCTCTTATAAACTTCAAAACAGAGGCTGGCGAGGGTATTATCATAGCTGCAACTATAAACGAGCACACTACTAGTCGGTAAGGCAGTGTAAAGTTAAACTAGTTAACTCAAACGAGTGTGTGAACTCCGCTATACGTGTCAGTGTCTTGTTGCTTGATAATTACAGCAGTTTGTAGTTTGGCTGTGAAAATCTTGCCTGTCTGTCTGTCTGTCTAGTGATTGTTGTTAAATAAAGACTCAGATTGGATGTAGGTGACGAGTCCAAAATCTCATACTGCAATACTTTAAGTCATCTTGATAGACTGTATATAAATTACAACATCTAGTTTGGGTGGCACGGTGGTGTAGTGGTTAGCGCTGTCGCCTCACAGCAAGAAGGTCCGGGTTCGAGCCCCGTGGCCGGCGAGGGCCTTTCTGTGCGGAGTTTGCATGTTCTCCCCGTGTCCGCGTGGGTTTCCCCCACAGTCCAAAGACATGCAGGTTAGGTTAACTGGTGACTCTAAGGCCCTGTCCACACGGCAACGGATTCAGGTGAATCTGATAAAATTGTTTATCGTTTCGGCCTGGCGTCCACACGGCACCGGCGTTTTGGGTGCCCCAAAACGAAATCTTTTGAGAACGGGTTCCAGAGTGGAAAGATCTGGCAACGGCGCCGTTGCGAAGTCGTCTGGATGAGTAGAACGGATTTGTTTACGATGACGTCACAACCACATGTGCTTCACGCCGGCTACAAGTGTAACGAACTCGATGCGAGTTGTCAACAAATCCTATAACTTGGTTCATGAAACACGCTTACAAAATATTTTCACTGTGAATATTTATTGTGTAATGGTGCAAAGAGAGAGAGAGAATAGCCCTTAGGGCAGAGTCAATCCCGCCAGCAAAAATAGGGAAAAAAAGGAGCGATCTCACCTCTTCAGATGTTGGTTTAAGTCCTACAATACATTCCTCAAAAAGGGTGTAGAACAACAAATTAATCCATCAACGTGTAGCATTCAATTTATTCCGGACCATTAAAGACGCCGCCTTCCGCGTAGAATCATACGTCATCCTCGCCGCCATATTGGATGGGTCATCTTGGATGGGTGAAAGCGGAGAATAAAGTTGCCTCATTCATGTGCTGCGTTTAACTGTACCAACAGGTTTGCCGGCTAGAGATAATGAGATGAGATAATGCCAATAATATAAAATGATTATTGTGTAAACCATTTTCTCGACGGTATCCTCAATCCCTGACCTAGTGAACTCGCATGAGGAGGTGTGTTTGATAAGAGACTCCAAAGCACTTCTATAAATTGCTCTGGATAAGGTGTGTGCTAAATAAGCAATTTAAACTCAACAGTATAATCCATCTATAAAAGTGCAGTAATCCATGCAAATTATATGATCTGAAGTTGAGGTTTAAATGAGTTGGTCTTCTCGTGTGTACATTCTCACACACACACACACACACACACACACACACACACACACACACACACACACACACACACACACTTTTCTGAATTTACAGGATTTTAACCAACAAATTTCTTCTGCAAAGCTTGTATGAACATTGATAAACGAGGCTCACTGTCTTTGTTGAAATTTAATTAAAAAAAAAAAAGCACAGCAGTGTTTAATGCTGCTGAGCCCCCCCCCAAAAAAATTACAGCATTGTTCGGTTTAGTTCTGATCAGCAATGCCGTGTATTTCTGTGAACGCTTGATAGCTATCATGTATAATAAAATTGGAAACAAGCTCAGAGCAGCAGCAGAGGTAGCAATAGAACATGTTTACACAGCAGTGGATTAAAGAGTTTTCAGCACAGTCGCGGCCTTGTGCTGAGAAACAGAGCTGCTGGAGCATGATTCAGGACGAGTCCGGAGGGAGGGGTGTGTGAAATTTTTGGGGAGCCGCAGTCAGACACAAAGGGGATGAGAATCGCTGGAGTAGGGAACGTGATTGGGTGGGAAAAAAAAAAAAATTGGACAGTAATAGACAAAATCGCATTGTGAAAAGTCGACAGTGTGGCAACTGTCCAGTCATACACCATGATGAAGGAGGAAACTATAACTAATATACAAACAGACTTTACGGTCCAACCAGTTGCATGTCTCGTTTACTAATGACGCGGACACCTGATGTCACCAAGTGTATAATTGTATTCATATCACATGATCAATATCATTTCACCATCATATCAGCACACATCAGTCTGCAGAGAAAAAAAAAAACACACACAACAGCAAATTCAAATTAGATCCACTTACTGTACTATCAACTAATGACTAGCAATTTGCCAAAGTCTTTCCCACGCCTGTGGCGCATGGGGTGGCACTGAGCTCCGTTTCCGTAGCCCTCGGCATCTCGCCTATTACATAGCTAGGGTTACAGTGGGGCGCTAGTCCTCTGGTAACCACGAGAGTTTGACTCCCCACTCGCATCTGTATTGCGGCGTGCCTTGCCAGACGACAGTAGGTACCATTTTTATGATGGTCTTTGGTATGACCCGACCATGAGTCGAACTCGCGATCTCCCGATCGATAGGCAGACACACGAACCACTAGGCCACTCGCCGGTTACTAGCAATTTGACCTGAACTAATATTTTTTGCTTTACCATTTCCTCCATTTTAAAATATTGTGCATTAAGGAGAGGGTTTTTTTTTTTTAACAATTATATACAGTTTATTTTCAGTCACATTATCCACTCCAGGCTAAAAGCCCACAGCTGGGCTTTTAGAGAACACATTCCAATTAAAATATTCTGATATGCCTCAGGTACAATGAAAATATCTTCCCACATTCAAGATAACGCATTACTATACACCCTGTTAAAGCACACCGTATTCATAAGGAAATCTGTCCCTGAGGGCTGAGATGGTGTTTGTTCAGGAGACGGAAAGGAATGCAGGTGAACATCCTGACGCTAAGACTCCAGGCCTACAGGTCTGACATGTCAATAACCAACAAGACGAGACAAAGACGCAGCTTAAGTTACAGCGCCGGAGTAGGTTTCACTGAACCACTCGCCAAGGCTGTGTATACGTGTGTGTACACAGCAACAGCCAGGATCTATGTGTAACCACCTGTCATTTAAGTCAACACTCATTATTTTATTCACTAAACACGCTTCTGCTCGTAACTTTACAATGCAGTAATGATGGGCAGTTTTATTCTGGAATCATCTGCACATCAGCATCTCAAACACAGAATAGTCAAATCGTTACAGATCTGTATCCAAAACCAAAAACAGACTTTATTTTATATAAAAGGACTGATTCCAAACTTTTCAGTGATAGAGATCTATGACTGCAGTATATAATGCACATACTGCTGTATTCACAGTTAAATGAGTGGAGTGAGGGTTTAATACTGTAATTGCACATGTTATTCAGCACTCGGGTGTAAAAATTCAGCACTTAAGTGCTATTCAGAAGTTACACAAGACAGTAGAAAGAGTGGAGTTTGTCTAAAATAGAGGTGTTTCAATTCTGACCTTGAACATCCTTGCATACATGTTTGTTTTGTTTTATAACCGCTTATCCTGTGCGGGGTCACGGGGGGGCGAGCTGCAGCCTATCCCAGCTGACCATGGGCGAGAGGCAGGGGTACACCCTGGACAAGTCGCCAGCTCATCACAGGGCTGACACACACAACCATTCACACCTACGGTCAATTTAGAGCCACCAAATAACCTAACCTGCATATCTTTGGACTGTGGGAGGAAACCCACGCAGACACGGGGAGAACATGCAAACTCCACACAGAAAGTCGTCACCCCGCTCGTCGGCCGCTGGGTTCGAACCCAGAACCTTCTTGCTGTGAGGTGACAGTGCTAACCACTACACCACCGTGCCGCCCATATACATATCATCTCATTATCTCTAGCCGCTTTATCCTGTTCTACAGGGTCGCAGGCGAGCTGGAGCCTATCCCAGCTGACTACGGGTGAAAGGCGGGGTACACCCTGGACAAGTCGCCAGGTCATCACAGGGCTGACACAGAGACACAGACAACCATTCACACTCACATTCACACCTACGCTCAATTTAGAGTCACCAGTTAACCTAACCTGCATGTCTTTGGACTGTGGGGGAAACCGGAGCACCCGGAGGAAACCCACGCAGACACGAGGAGAACATGCAAACTCCGCACAGAAAGGCCCTCGCCGGCCGCTGGTTTCGAACCCAGAACCTTCTTGCTGTGAAGTAACAGTGCTAACCACTACACCACTGTGCCGCCCATATATATAAAAAAAAAACCACACAAATTAATTGACTGGTTATTAACTAATAAATTTGTTAATTAACAGTATTGTCACTTCAAAGTCCATTAAAAGGTCCCCCCCCACTCCCACTCCAAGGACATCAGAGGAGACATCTTAAAAGGAGACACTGCTTAATTAAATGACTGATTTTTATCAATAAAATAATGAAGGAAGCTGGACGCAAACAGATTGCACTGTGTCACACTGTGGACACTGTGGTTTTCGTCGCAGGAGTGGGCATCAGCTTATAAAAAAAAAAAAAAAAAAACTGGGGTTATTTTATTATTTCAACAAAGCATATAGCAAATTAAAAGCATAATTAAATAACCTACGAGTGCTCATTATGATTTTATGACCCAATTTAGTACCTTGTGGCTTCATTAAATTTTGTACACAAGCAACTACGTGGGCATGATTTAAAAAACAATTTCAATAAAATGTAAAATAACGGGATGTGTGGGATCAAAGGATTACTTAAAGGAAAATGCTTGTGTTTAGAAGCAACAATCGAGACATTATTGAAAAACCTTGTCTCAGATGCGTCTGCTCCGTGAAAGTCTGGCAACCTCGGAGACGTGAACCATCGGCCTACGTAGATGATTTTGATACCAAGTCTTTGGGTTCAAGTCACCGACTCATTAACTGATTCATACAACTATGAATATACGGGTCTGAATATACAGGCCTCATAACTTGTGCATTATAGAAACTGTTCCCATGTTCAAGAAAAGGAAAATAAATTCTCATTTACTGCATTTATTCAATATGCATCCCAGTCTCTTGGTACAAAATCAAAATTCTGGTGTGCATCCCAGTTGCCTAGGCAATGTCAGCATCCTGTAGCAAAGCTTCTCAGAGTCACACCACCTTATTTATTACTTTATTTTATTTAATAATTAACTGACTTAAAAGCTAACTATGTACCAGTTTAATGTTTAGCTAGCGCCACGTGTTCACTGTGTAACACTAGCCAAATATTGGAAAAGAAAAAATTAAAAACAAACAAAAACAAATTTTGGGTATCATTAGCTAGCTAGCCGTTTCAGTTAAGCCAATATATTAAAATCTATCAAGTAATAGGGCATAGAGTCATTTTGCTGCCAGGAACAAGAAAACTAACATTCAAGGTCGACTGCCTTTCAGATTTTTCAAGTTTAGCTCCTAAAAAGAATTTTCCCCCACAGCCAATTATTTTTGTTTAGTGGAACGAAAGCTATTGAATTCAAATCGCAGACTTCCAATTTTATTTCAATAGTTTTTTTTTTAAATAAAACAATTCATGAATTTAGGGCCACGTGGCCCTAAATTCGTCGCTATTTTTTTCTCGCTTCACCCTGGTGCAATACAAGATACTACATCATGCATCATGTGGTGGGCTTTCCCGGTTCACGCAAGGCATTGTGGGATACAAATTCAAAACAGGAGAGAAAAATGGAGGACGCGAGTGTGCGAATGAAACGTGAAAGACCGACTACAGTAACGGAAAGCAAGAAGACAAGACGTTATGTTGCGAAGGAAAGGAAACGCAGGACCAAACTAACAAATCTCGGCGGTCAGCGAGCACTTCGGTGTGATCAGCTGTTCGTTTAGCGACAAAATGATGCAACTGTCAGTGCACGGTCAAGGTAAACCTGTAGATGGCAGTAACGCAACACTGGATGCCAAGGGCCATAAAACCCTAAAGGCCTCTGCATGCTCTTGCGACAAGGCTTTCGCAGATAGCTTTTCGCAGACAGTTGTAATTTATCGTTGAGCGGGGAGTAATAGGCGTGCGCGATGTTATTCACCGCTACAACGCAAGGGGGCACAAAGTCACGAAATCGCTAGGAGTAGTTGGTGGGTGTGGTTAGTGGAGTGTTTATCCTCCGGTTACTTATAATGACTAGAACTGGAGTCGTATAGATGTACGTACTTCCTCACTTCCTCGATCAACCGCTCTTCATGCTGCTCCATCTTCGCTCGTGTTTTTAAAAATGGCGGTCATGAAAACAAGCCAAACCGGGAAAGTAGGGAAGCGGAAGTGCGTGTACAGCGGATGTAGAGTGGACCAATCAGAGCCCTCTTGTCTGCGACGCTGTCTGCGAGGCTTCTGCGGTGGTCACAATCTTTGGGAGGTGCGCGCAGAGCGTCTGCGAAGGTGGGGGGGCTACGCAGACACTGTCTGCGATGCTATCTGCGAGGACTGGGTTGTCAGCATAAATTGGCCTTAAAGATGAAGAAGAAAATGACAACTAAGGTAAGCGTACACATGGACTTCCTCTGTCTGCTTGACTGGACGAAGCGAGTGATTTCATGCACATTATTTGCTAAGGAATCTCTTCAAATTAAATAACTTCCCAGCCACAGAATGGCCTGGGTTTAAGATATTACAGAAATAAACATGCATCACAAATGACCAAATTTCAGAGGGAACTAAATTTCACAGATTTCATGAAATCGAAAGGCCGTCTACTTTTAACAAAATAAATTATGATCGTTATTTTTAAAAAAAGGAATAAAAATAAAAATGTAGACCAAAGGAAAAAAAAACTACTAGCAACATATGTCAAATGTGTCATTATGCTAACTAGAGCAGTTCTCAAAAGGGCTCCCTGGGTTCCTGAGCAGCAGCTCCCGTCCCAGACAAGTGTGCGTGTGTGCCACCTTCTGCATCATTTCCTTTCTAGACAATAAGCGGCATAGTTCCTGCAGGAACAGCAACTTGTACAGGAACTGAAATTGTGCTTTAGGGCAGTTCCTGAACTCTGTGAAACTTTCAGAGGAACTCCAATGTCAGTGCTAACTCATACCACCTGATAACTACATCAGATAAACCTCCAACTTCCTTCCCTTACAGTGCCAACCATTTAGCATTCAGGGACACTACACAGGCTGAGTACAAACACCGTTGCTGGTAAAACAATAGCTCCTACGCCCTATACAGTGCACTGTACATATGGTATGAAGGAAAAACTGTATAGAGTTATGCCAAAATGTAGGTTCCTTCTTCATCTCATAGACGTTTGTGATATTACCAAATGATGTATTTAACCTACTGTATCTAGTGGACTTTATAAGATAAAAATATACAGGCATGTGTGCAAGGTTCCAAAAAAAAAAAAAAAAAGAGGAAAATTTTTTAGTGTCAGATGATGACTCCGAAGGGGTCATCCCGACAACGCAAGTTGTCGTGGGGAGGGTATGGGAGGGTGTGCCCTCCCATGGGGGGTCTGGGGGGCCTCCCCTGGGAAAATTTTTGCAAAATGAAGCTTAAATGGTGCCATTTAAAGCATACTTGAGGCCTTATCAAGACAATTTAAAGAGCAATCTAAATGACAGAATAAAATATAAAATATGCCAATTTCAGAGAAAATACAACAAGTCTCAATAACCATTAAAACATTTATTGACTGTAAAATGATTGAATCATTTAGCTTGAATTCAATTCAGATTTCTTAAACAACCATAAACAACCATCAATGAAAAATTGATAAAGCACTGTCAATCATTTCAATAACTCAAATTAAGAACACACTGCATGTTGCAGAATTTCTCAATATAATGTGACAAAAGGAATTGCCAGTTACATACACAACTTAACATTTATGTCCATCAGGATTAAATGTTTCAATCATATCAGCATAGTTAACATACAGCTAGTGAGACATGAAAAATATAATCACTAAAAACATTGAACACTTAAGTAAGTAACCAGGCCCATCGCCATGGATTTTTCACCCCCTTATCAATTTTCGTGACATCGGACTTCCACTCGACTTTCGCCATGTTTTCATGTTGATGATGGCAAACTCCTCGCACCGCGTGCTTCGATAATGCTTGTCTTAGTCACTACAGCGTCGCTGTACGGAGCTTAGAATGGCAGGAAATCTCGTCGCTTCCGGGCCCAGTTAAAATCCGGAGAATACCAAACGAAATTTCGCGATAATTTTTTTTTTAAAAAACGAGATTGAAATACGCGGATATGACATTTTTACGCGAAAATTAACTTTCAAAAGCGCAGATTTTCGCGTTTTCGCGGAAATTTCACATGCCTGAATATATACTTTAATGATCCTTTGCAGGAAGTTAGATTGTTACAACAGCAAAGACACAAAACACTTTAACAATCAGTCTGCGCACACAGAGGCCATATTACATAAACACAGACATCTTGATAAAAAAAAGTGTATCGACAATGAGCATAAAAGTGCTAGCAGTATATCTAAGTCTAAAAAAATGGCATAAATAAATAAATGGTTTAAAAACTGAGAGCATGTGGTGTAAGTGGTTAGCACGGTCGCCTCACAGCAAGAAGGTTCTGGGTTCGAGCCCAGCGGCCGACGAAGGCTTTTCTGTGTGGAGTTTGCATGTTCTCCCCGTGGGTTTCCTCCGGGTGCTCTGGTTTTCCCCACAGTCCTAAGACATGCGGTTAGGTTAATATGGGACAGCCTTGGGCTCCCCGGGTGCTGTTAGCATGGCTGTCCACTGCTCCGGGTATGTGTGCGCGCACTCATTGCTCACATGTGTGTTCACTGCTTCAGATGGGTTAGAAGACGAAGAAACCTTTATTTGTCACATGCACACTTCAAGCACAGTGAAATTCATCCTCTGCATTTAACCCATCTGAAGCAGTGAACACTTGCACACAGCCACACTAGAGCGCCCGGGGGGCAGTCAGGGGTTAGGTACCTTGCTCAAGGGCACTTCAGCCCAAGGCCACCCCACGTTAACCTAACTGCATGTCTTTGGACTGTGTGAGAAGATGCAAACTCAGAAACCAGCATCAGAAAGGCTCTCGCCATCTGCTGGGCTCGAACCCGGAACCTTCTTGCTGTGAGGCGACCGTACTAACCACTACACCACCGTGCCGGGTTAAATGCAGAGAGGAATTTCACAAGTGTGTGATGCATAAAGTTGTGCTTTCTTTCTTTCATGTGGATAAAAGGACAGAATTGCACATTAAACAGTCTGATAGCAGAAGGCAGGAAAGACTTCCTGAACTTAATTGATATTAAATATGACATTTGGGATTAGGTAGCCTACTCCCTTTATAAGAACACTATAAAGGGGATAACATGCATGTTCAATATTCAGCTTCCTGAAAAGTTTACTATATGTAAGGGTCGTTTTACAATCAGGGTACAAAGTTTGTGTCACAGGGGTCCAAAATCCAAATTGATTCAAACTGGTTCTTGTACCAGTTTTTAAGTGAAGGACAAGTTAAAGAACAGATTTCAGGTAATTTTTTGACATGTGTGTATGGTAATTTTGTGTAATCTGCTATAAGATAAAGAAGATTAAGTGTAGCTTTAAGCAGGCCTGGGAGAAACAAATGAAGTGATTCTCGGAGAGGACATATTTTTTTGACAATTCAGAATCCACTACTTCCATAGTGCTTTTAAATATAAGGCTGGAAGCTTTGTGTTAGTTGTCTAATATTTATGTCCTAATATCTTGACCACATTTTAGGATGAAAATAGTCATTTTAGATATGTTATTTTATATTGAAAAATTAGCTGTCTCGGAGAGGACTTTTTTTTTTTTTTACACAATTACATACTAATTTGATCAAAATAGTCTGAAAACTTACTGGCATTCAACATTAAAATTTAACTACAACCCCGATTCCAAAAAAGTTGGGACAAGGTACAAATTGTAAATAAAAACGGAATGCAATAATTTACAAAACTCAAAAACTGATATTGTATTCACAATAGAACATAGACAACATATCAAATGTCGAAAGTGAAACATTTTGAAATTTCATGCCAAATATTGGCTCATTTGAAATTTCATGACAGCAACACATCTCAAAAAAGTTGGGACAGGGGCAATAAGAGGCTGGAAAAGTTAAAGGTACAAAAAAGGAACAGCTGGAGGACCAAATTGCAACTCATTAGGTCAATTGGCAATAGGTCATTAACATGACTGGGTATAAAAAGAGCATCTTGGAGTGGCAGCGGCTCTCAGAAGTAAAGCTGGGAAGAGGATCGCCAATCCCCCTAATTCTGCACCGACAAATAGTGGAGCAATATCAGAAAGGGAGTTCGACAGTGTAAAATTGCAAAGAGTTTGAACATATCATCATCTACAGTGCATAATATCATCAAAAGATTCAGAGAATCTGGAAGAATCTCTGTGCGTAAGGGTCAAGGTCGGAAAACCATACTGGGTGCCCGTGATCTTCGGGCCCTTAGACGGCACTGCATCACATAC
This sequence comes from Neoarius graeffei, assembly GCF_027579695.1. Classification (NCBI taxonomy): domain Eukaryota; kingdom Metazoa; phylum Chordata; class Actinopteri; order Siluriformes; family Ariidae; genus Neoarius; species Neoarius graeffei. Next base: position 53,296,811 of record NC_083580.1, read on the forward strand.
AGGCATGCTTCTGTATTGGAAATCACAAAATGGGCTCAGGAATATTTCCAGAGAACATTATCTGTGAACACAATTCACCGTGCCATCCGCCGTTGCCAGCTAAAACTCTATAGTTCAAAGAAGAAGCTGTATCTAAACATGATCCAGAAGCTCAGACGTCTTCTCTGGGCCAAGGCTCATTTAAAATGGACTGTGGCAAAGTGGAAAACTGTTCTGTGGTCAGACGAATCAAAATTTGAAGTTCTTTATGGAAATCAGGGAGGCCGTGTCATTCGGACTAAAGAGGAGAAGGACGACCCGAGTTGTTATCAGCGCTCAATTCAGAAGCCTGCATCTCTGATGGTATGGGGTTGCATTAGTGCGTGTGGCATGGGCAGCTTACACATCTGGAAAGACACCATCAATGCTGAAAGGTATATCCAGGTTCTAGAGCAACATATGCTCCCATCCAGACGACGTCTCTTTCAGGGAAGACCTTGCATTTTCCAACATGACAATGCCAAACCACATACTGCATCAATTACAGCATCATGGCTGCGTAGAAGAAGGGTCCGGGTACTGAACTGGCCAGCCTGCAGTCCAGATCTTTCACCCATAGAAAACATTTGGCGCATCATAAAACAGAAGATACGACAAAAAAGACCTAAGACAGTTGAGCAACTAGAATCCTACATTAGGAATGTTAACCCATTCTTGTCTATCCCTAAACTTGAGCAACTTGTCTCCTCAGTCCCCAGACGTTTACAGACTGTTGTAAAGAGAAAAGGGGATGTCTCACAGTGGTAAACATGGCCTTGTCCCAACTTTTTTGAGATGTGTTGTTGTCATGAAATTTAAAAATCACCTAATTTTTCTCTTTAAATGATACATTTTCTCAGTTTAAACATTTGATATGTCATCTATGTTCTATTCTGCATAAAATATGAAATTTTGAAACTTCCACATCATTGCATTCCGTTTTTATTTACAATTTGTACTTTGTCCCAACTTTTTTGGAATCGGGCTTGTATGTTTCCAATGATATGGAACCAAATATTTGTTTTATGGTATAAAGAATGATTTAAGTGCATCCCTTTTGGAGCTACCTGTGGTCAAAAAAGCACTTTTTCTAAATGACACGAGTAATTTTGCTAAATATGACATATATTGCCATACATTCACCAAAAATAACGTTATCACCATTTTTTTTTCTGCATGGTAAATAGAGCTATCACAGGGCTACAATAAACAACCAAGTTTATTTAGTCAAGCCTTTTGATATTGAAGATAATAAGTGTTAAATGTGATTTTTAGCTTGCCGTACCCTGATTGTAAGATATAATGGATCCGACACCGTCTGTAGTGCACTAAATGTCATTTGAGATTCAGTTTCCTCTATTAGTGCACATGTTCACCAAGGATTTTCAGCTTCCTACTCCACCTCGAGTATAAGTTTACTGAGCAGGGGATGAGATTGATCATCACCTCTACACCAAGTTTAACCCACTAGATATTGTTTTCATGATTTTCTAGCAGCGGCCCGTTTAATTTCTAAACTTTAATTCATTTATAAACTCGAACAGGAAAAAAAAACACACATTTGGCACTTCATAACTCAAAGGAATGTTAATGAAACGTGGCTTAATGTGAAATTCCTGGTTAAAAAAAATAAACAACAACCCAAAAACTATAGCTAGTTTGAAAAGCAAACGCGCGTGACAGGTTTGAGGGGTGTAATTTTGATGGTAGACATTAAACAGCCTGGCTTTACCTCAGTCAGACAGCACGCTGGCTCTCTCCACAGCCTCCACCGGATTTCCGTTACAGTTTAAATCCTTAACGGTTATTTTTGTCGCTACAATTTAAATCCTGAACGGTTTAAATCCTGCCGCGGCAGGAGAAAGCACGCGAGCCCTCTTTGATGTGTTACAGCGTCCGCAGGATCAGTCAGACTGAAGAGACCGCGAGCAGAGGGGCGTGACCAAGATGGAAGAGGTGTGGCTAACAAATCCGCAGGGGGGACATGTTGCCAGATTGGTGGTGCTATTTTCTCAGTTCCCTTTTACACACACACATACACACACACACATCCATCCATCCCAGCTGACTACGGGCGAAAGGCGGGGTACATCCTGGGCAAGTCGCCAGGTCATCACAGGGCTGACACATAGACACAGACAACCATTCACACTCACATTCACACCTACGCTCAATTTAGAGTCACCAGTTAACCTAACCTGCATGTCTTTGGACTGTGGGGGAAACCGGAGCACCCGGAGGAAACCCACGCAGACACAGGGAGAACATGCAAACTCCACACAGAAAGGCCCTCGTCGGCCATGGGGCTCGAACCCGGACCTTCTTGCTGTGAGGCGACAGCGCTAACCACTACACCACCGTGCCGCTGTCCTGTCCAGTCCATCCCATCCCATCCCATCCCATCCCATCCCATCTCATCTCATCTCATTATCTCTAGCCGCTTTATCCTTCTACAGGGTCGCAGGCAAGCTGGAGCCTATCCCAGCTGACTACGGGCGAAAGGCGGGGTACACCCTGGACAAGTCGCCAAGTCATCACAGGGCTGACACAGAGACACCCATTCACACCTACGGTCGATTTAGAGCCACCAATTAGCCTAACCTGCATGTCTTTGGACTGTAGGGGAAACCGGAGCACCCAGAGGAAACCCACAAGAGAGCATGCAAACTCCGCACAGAAAGGCCCTCGTCGGCTGCTGGGCTCGAACCCAGGACCTTCTTGCTGTGAGGCGACAGTGCTAACCACTACACCGCCCACATTATGAATAATTGATCATCTCGTTCAAGTGGCAAGGTTATATTAGGCAGCAAGTGAACAGTCAGTTCTTGAAGTTGATGTGTTGGAAGCAAGAAAAATGGGCAAGTGTACGGATCTGAGCAACTTTGACAAGGGCCAAATTGTGATGGCTAGACTGAATCAGAGAATCTCCAAAACAGCAGGTTTTGTGGGGTGTTCCTGGTATGCACTGGTTAGTACCTACCAATAGCGGTCTATGGAAGGGCAACCACACTGTAAAACATTTCAAATTGGTTTAACTTGGAAATGCAAGTTCACCTGCTGCCTTGAAAATGCAAGTTAACTCAATTTGACGATTATCTTTGTTTCAACTCAGAAAAAGTCTCAATTAGTCAAGACAACTAAGTAATTCAAGTCTAACCTTTGAAAACTTGCACAGATTAGTTCAAATTAAAACACTTTTCAGAGCTCATTGAGTTAAAGAGAAAAAGTAAGTGGACATAACTAAACAAGGCTGAAATGTTGTACAGTGCAGTGAACGAGGGACAGACTATACAGTAGGTGCCCAAGGCTCATTGATACACACGAGAGCAATGGCTAGCCCTTCTGGTTCAATCCTCCAGAAGAGCTACTGTAGCACAAATTGTCAAAAAAGTTAACGCTGGTTATGATAGAAAGGCGTCAGAACACACAGTGCATCACAGTATATGCTGCAGATGGGGCTGCGTAGCCACGGACTGCTCAAAGTGCCCATGCTGATTCCTGTCCACTGCCAAAAGCACCTACAAATATCAGAACTGGACCATGGAGTAATGGAAGAAGGTGGCCTGGTCTGATGAATCATGTGGATGGTCAGGTGTGTATGTGTCGCTTACCTGGGGAAGAGATGGCACCAGGATACACTATGGGAAGGAGGCAAGCTGGCAGAGTCAGTGTGATGCTTTGGGCAATGTTCTGGTAGGAAACATTGGGTCATCGTATTCATGTGTATGTTACTTTGATACGTACCACCTACCTAAACATTGTTGCAGACCAGGTACACCTCTTCATGGCAGCGGTATTTGCTAATGGCTCTGGCCTCTTTCAGCAGGATAATCCACCCTACCACACTGCAAAAATTGTTCAGGAATGCCTTATGGATCTGCTGTGAACATCTTGGTGTCAGATACCACAGCACACCTCTAAAGGTCTTGTAGAGTCCATACCTCAATGGGTTAAAGTTTTTTTTGGCAGCACAAGGGGGACCTACACAATATTAGACAGGTGGTTTTAATGTTATGGCTAATTTGTATACTCGCCATTTACTTTGCCAGACAGGCTGGTTTGAGTATTTCATAAATTGCTGATCTCCTGGAAACTTCATGCACAGTAGACCCTAGGGTTTGCACAGAATGGTGCAAAAAACAAAAAACTGTGTGAACAACAGTTCTGTGGGTGGGAACGCCTTGAGGTTAAGAGATGTCAGAGGAAAATGGCCAGACTGGTTTGAGCTGCCAGGAATTATATACACTGCAACCCTGCTATAACAAACTCTTTTACTATGAACTTTTGCATATAATGAACTGTTTGTGTCCCCTGCCTTTAATGACAATGAGTCGGAGTCTTAAAAAAAAAACATCACTGAGTCATGTGCTCCTCTTCCCCCACAGACAAACAATAAGTAATCAAGTCCGCAGTCAAGTTAACAATACGTGTTAACGCCATAAAACAAAGGCTTAACTAGCATCGCTTAGGTGTCAATCACTAACAATTATTGAGAATGGCTATCGCTGACTTAAAAAACAATGAAGTGATACTCAAGTTTTACTCGAGTCTTTACTCTGTAAACATTGTTGTCATGGCTACTCATAAATGTAAGATACTCTCCGTCTGTCAGAAAACGTAAGTGGTAGATGAACATAATCGCTGGAAGAGTTTTATTTAAAAATACACTAGCAAACAGATCCAAATCAGTGATCAATAATCAAGCTAGGCACAGACAGGATATCAAAGGCAGGGACAACGGGAAAAATCTAAACTCCAAAACAGTGTCAGAAACCAGAATATCAACATGGTGCTACAAAAAGCTTGGTACTGTGAGACACAAGGTACAGCATGTATACTTCGCAAAGCCTGTGGGTCCTTATAAGCACGCTGTGATTGGCTCTAATCCAGAACAGGTGCACAGTAATTAGTTCGAATGGTGCTGCACGTGTGTACGTGACTAGCAGTTCGAGGCATGCTGCTGCATGCATGCGGACATGACACTGCCTAAGACAAACTTCATATCCTGGAATGTCTAAAGTGTGATGAGAAAGCAACGAATTTGTCCAAAGAATATAGTATCCTGAAAAATTCAATTTTAACTTTTAAAGCAAAAGAAAAAGAGCTCTACAGCAAGCAAACAACGGTGAGTGTGACTTATTTCCTTTACTTCATAAATATGTAAGTGAATTAAGTGTACATATAAATTAAGTAAAGTTGGTCTTGGTTTATGTAAGAGTGAGTGCTTGGTGTGACAAGTGGGTCTATTCCAGTATTATGAACTTTTCAGTATAACAAACTATTTGGACATCCCCCAAGGAGTTTGTAATAGTAGGGTTACAGTGTAGTAACTAAAATAATTACTCTTTACAACCATAGTGAGCAGAAAAGCATCTCAGCATGCAGTTCATTGAATGTTGAGGTGGATGGGCTACAATAGCAGAAGACCACACTGTGTTTCACTCATGTCATCCACAAACAAGAATCTGAGGCTATCATAGGCACAAACTCACCCAGACTAGACAGAGGAAGATGAGAAAAAAGTCACCTGGTCTTTTTCCAGTCTTCAACTATTCAATCTTCAGTTGTCTGGTCACCACAAAGAAACTTTTTATAAAAAAAACCCCCAAAGAGTCAAAACACTTTCTTATGCTTACTGAGGTTAAAGTTAGGGTTGGGTACTGGGGTTAAAGTTAAGGTTAGTTACTGAAGTTATGGTTAAGGTTAGATTTATATTATAGCGTAGTAATAATTTGCTGCATTTATCATTATATCAATGGAAGGTCCCCACCTTAGTGGTGCAGTCCATCCATCCATCCATCCATCCATTATCTTTAGCCACTTATCCTGTGCAGGGTTGCGGGCAAGCTGGAGCCTATCCCAGCTGACTAGGGGCAAGAGGCGGTACACCCTGGACAAGTCGCCAAATCATTGCAGGGCTGACACATAGAGACAAACAACCATTCACACTCACATTCACACCTACGGTCAATTGAGAGCCACAAATTAGCCTAACCTGCATGTCTTTGGACTGTGGGGGAAACCGGAGCACCCAGAGAATACCCATGTAGATACGGGGAGAACATGCAAACTCCACACAGAAAGGCCCCCGTCAGCCACTGGGCTCAAACCCAGAACCTTCTTGTTGTGAGGTGACAGTGCTAACCACTACACCACCGTGCCAACTAGTGGTGCAGTAGCTAATAATAATAATGATCTTTATTGAGGACACCAACATCACGGAGTGATTTACAGAAGGATCCTCATTGCTGCTTCACAGGTTTGAATGACTGTGTTAATATGTGTGTGTGTGTGTGTGTGTGTGTGTGTGAGAGAATGTGGGTTCATGGTGCTCTGGTGAGACTGATGTCTCTTGCCTTACCCCCAGTGTTGTTGGTATAAGCTCCGAATCCACCATAACCCTGAGCAGGGTGTGTCCACGTACGTGTGTGTGGCAGCCATGGCCTGAAGGTTAGAGAAACAGCCTTGGGCCCAAAGGGTCACTAGTTTGATTCCTGGGACTGGCAGGGGCTGTTGAGTGAATGAACAGCACTTTCCCCTTCCTCTGTATCATGGATAAAGTGCCCTTGAGCAAGGCACCTAACCCCCAACTGCTCCCTGGGCAGTTGTAGCATAGGTGCCCACTGCTCTGGGTATGTGCACATGTGTGTGTTCACTGCTTCCAATACAGAGGAGGAATTTCACTGTGCCTGAGTGTACAAGTGACAAATAAAGGCTTCTTTTTATGTGTGTGATGGTTTGACATGTGTTTGGCAACGTACGCTTGTCAGTGCCTTCTTATTTTGAATCTTCAATGGAACCATGTGTAATAGAAAAATATGACCACTCGGTTTTGTAGAAACCTCTCTCTCTCTCTCATTATCTCTAGCCGCTTTATCCTTCTACAGGGTCGCAGGCAAGCTGGAGCCTATCCCAGCTGACTACGGGCGAAAGGCGGGGTACACCCTGGACAAGTCGCCAGGTCATCACAGGGCTGACACATAGACACAGACAACCATTCACACTCACATTCACACCTACGGTCAATTTAGAGTCACCAGTTAACCTAACCTGCATGTCTTTGGACTGTGGGGGAAACCGGAGCACCCGGAGGAAACCCACGCGGACACGGGGAGAACATGCAAACTCCACACAGAAAGGCCCTCGCCGGCCCCGGGGCTCGAACCCAGGACCTTCTTGCTGTGAGGCGACAGCGCTAACCAATACACCACCGTGCCGCCCTTGTAGAAACCTACTTTCGGAAAACTGGAAAACATTTGTATGGAAAGTACCAGGAGGTCCTGAAAAAGTGGGTGTGAAAAAGAAAAATAAAGAACATGCTTCAGCTTGTCCGATGCTACTGATAAATGTTTCAGGAGACACAGAGACGTGGGAAAGTCTGTGAGAAATCAAGCACTGCTCCTTCTCCTCATTTCACTCGGTGCTTTTGACTGGGCATGTCCCTAAATTTATAAAACAAAACACATAACATGCTGACTGACATACCACGCTTTTGTATATGTGCATGACTAATGCTTGGATCGGAAGCTTTTCTAATCAGTTTTGGGAAAATTAATCACTTGAAATGTTTAGTAACAATTGTTCACATGAAACTTCTTACTCAGGTCAGTGTTTCTTTAATGATTGTTTAAGGAATGTTTAATGGCCTTAAAGTGATGAAAATGTCTGAGAAAGCGCTCTAAACAATTAGCCTTTTTGAAAATACTTGCATCTATTAAAATACACGAATATGCAAATTTGGAAATCCTCCATGTCCTCTTGCCATCGCTAACAAGCTAATATTAATAACATTAGCTAGCTCATGCAGTTAGTTAACTGCTAATATACTAGCTCACATTAATCAGTGGTATTTCACTATCAGAGTCTCATGTTTCATTTTCCCACTGATTTATTTAAATTCCAAATGTAAGTTGCTGTTGCAGAGATCATGTTGAAGTCATTAGGACTTTGTGTACAAAAGAGGAAAGTTTTGAAATTTCAGAAAAGGAAGAAAAAAAAATAAACAAGAAAACAAAATCAAGGAAACAAAACAGAAATTAAAACTGACTTGTTCTATTCCTTCCATTTCTTATTTCCATATTTAAAACACATAACTGCAGAATGTAAAAACATCTAAACATTTATCCTGCTGGGACAAAATGATATCATTCCTCACACAAATTAATTTGCTTTCTTTGTTCACTCGCTTTTCTTTCCTGAGCTTAAATCCTGCCTTTTCTCATCAGCGCTTTCTTTGTTTGATGCTCTTTTGACATGGCACTTTGACCTTTGACCTTTCGAGTTAATAATTCAGTAAGTCTACCTTTCCTTTTTTTTGCTCTCAGAGTGAGAGATGAATGTGCAGAGTCACGCACTTAGGAAAAAAAAGATAAAAGTAAGAACGAGTCAGGGGTTCAGAAATGTTAAAGCTGAGATAGATAGATAGATAGATAGATAGATAGATAGATAGATAGATAGATAGATAGATAGATAGATAGATAGATAGATGTGTTAGGTGCTAAAGTGTTTTGAACTTATGGGGCACTGTACTGCAGTGATGCCAACATGATCCCTCATCTCATGCTCATATAATACCCATCTAATACGACTTGACTCAAACTGTTCTAAGGATGACTGCGGAGATTTAACCAAGGGGAAACAGATGAGAGGAAGTGGACAACAGGGGGTAAGTGTTAGAATCAGGAATGTGAGACATGAGTTTTGTCACAGTCGTAAATCAGAATTAAGATTTGCTGCTCCAGTCCATATGTAATGCTCTAAATGCTTAAAATGACCCTGAGGGTTGGCTTAGTGCTCATAGCATTTAATGACAACATTAAAGTCCCTATGAGAGCTCATGATTTGATTTTATATGTTGACTTTTTTCCCCCTTTTGAAACAGGAAGTCAGAATGACAGAGTGTTGAAATGCTTGACTCATTTACACATCAGCCAATAGTGTTCGAGATATGCCATACCCATGCTGAATCAAAACAAACTTCACAGTAGCTTTATACACTTGGGAAATATGGAGAACAGTGACACATTTCATGAGGGATTTTTTCAACTGTGGAGTATTTCTCATCACTGCCTTCATGCACACTTTAACCAGAATGATATCCTAGATGATGACATGCGTGTGATTTTAGAGTTATGTTGGATATTTGAGACAAGGTTAACCGTCAGCTGTGCTTATAGTGATGGAGTTGCAGGGTCATCACTGGGAAGCATCTGACATATCAGAGTGGTAGATAAAATGATATTACTTACTCTACTTACTTCCTGATGGGATTGTGTTCTCCATCCGTCTGAAGTAGCGACATTCTGGCACTGAACAGCCTCAAGTTGGTACAAAATTGCTCTGAAAAGTACTTGTCACAAAAATGCCCGTTTGCACAAATTCCACCTTCTTCTATATAAATAAACTCCAACCAACAAGTGATGGCTGGAAAAGGGAATAGCATGCAGGAAAATGCACAGCAAACATCTACAGTGTCTTGCAAAAGTATTCATCCTCCTTGGTGTTTGTCCTGTTTTGTCGCATTACAAGAAGGAATTAAAATGGATTTTTGGAGGGTTAGCACCATTTGATTTACACAACATGCCTACCACTTTAAAGGTGCAAATTATTGTTTTATTGTGACACAAACAATAATTAAGATGAAAAAACAGAAATCTGGAGTGTGCACAGGTATTCACCTCCTTTCATATGAAACCCCTAAATAAGAGCTGGTCCAACCAATTCACTTCATAAGTCACATAATAAGTTGATTAAGTTGATTGAGCTCCACCTGGGGCGGCACGGTGGTGTAGTGGTTAGCGCTGTCGCCTCACAGCAAGAAGGTCCTGGGTTCGAGCCCCGGGGTCGGCGAGGGCCTTTCTGTGTGGAGTTTGCATGTTCTCCCCGTGTCCGCGTGGGTTTCCTCCGGGTGCTCTGGTTCCCCCACAGTCCAAAGACATGCAGGTTAGGTTAACTGGTGACTCTAAATTGACCGTAGGTGTGAATGTGAGTGTGAATGGTTGTCTGTGTCTATGTGTCAGCCCTGTGATGACCTGGCGACTTGTCCAGGGTGTACCCCGCCTTTCGCCCGTGGTCAGCTGGGATGGGCTCCAGCTTGCCTGCGACCCTGTAGAAGGATAAAGCGGCTAGAGATAATGAGATGAGATGAGATCCACCTGTGTGCAATCAAAGTGTCACATGATCTGTCACATGGTGTCCATACAAATCAACCTGTTCTGGAAGGACCCTGACTCTGCAACACTACTAAGCAATCAACATGAAAACCAAGGAGCCTCCAAACAGGTCAGAGACAAAGTTGTGGAGACGTATAGATCAGGGTTGGGTTATAAAAATATCCCAAACTTTGAATATCCCAGGGAGCACCATTAAATCCATTATAGCAAAATGGAAAGAATATGGCACCACTACAAACCTGACAAGAGAAGGCTGCCCACCAAAACTCACAGACCAGGCAAGGAGGGCATTAATCAAGTCAAGTCAAGTTTATTTTTATAGCGCTTTTAACAATAAACATTGTCGCAAAGTAGCTTTACAGAATTTGAATGACTTTTTTTTAAAGATTCTTTTTGGGCTTTTTTCACCTTTATTGGATAGGACAGTGTAGAGAGAGACAGGGAGAGATTGGGAAATGACCTCAGGTCAGAATCAAACCCAGGTCCCCGGATTTATGGTATGGTGCCTTAGTCGACTGAGCCACAACACCCCTGAATGACTTTAAACATGAGCTAATTTTATCCCAAGTTGATCCCCAATGAGCAAGCCTGTGGCGACAGTGGCAAGGAAAAACTCCCTCAGACGACATGAGGAAGAAACCTCGAAAGGAACCAGACTCAGAAGGGAACCCATCCTCATTTGGGTGATAGATAATGTGCTTATAACATTTTTAACAGTTTTAATACACTGTAAAAAATGTCCATAGAATTAACAGTGAATTTATGTATAATCATGACATAAAAAAACTGTAAATACAAAAACAATGAAGCAGTGTGTAATTTACATCAATATACTGTAAAACTAACCAAATACCACTGTTAATTTAACAGTAAGAATATGCTGAATTGATCATATTTTTTTGTAGAATTTACAAATTGTTGTAGTTTAAACACAGACAAACTGTAATACTAAAACAGAATGTGATAGTTAAAATTACATCATTGCCCTGTTAAAAAAATAAATAAAAAAATGGCCACCGTCGTGGCTCAGTCGACTAAGGCGCCATGCCATGAATCCAGGGACCTGGGTTTGATTCTGACCCAAGGTCATTTCCGATCCCTCCCCGTCTCTCTCTCCAGCTCATTTCCTGTCTCTACACTATCCTACCCAATAAAGGTGAAAAAAGCCCCCCCCAAAAACATCTGTCTAGTAGATCATTGCTTGTAACCATTTTGAATCATTGTTTATTGTACAATGAATATCCGTAAAATTAACAGTTATGTATTGATTATTGTACATTGAATACCTGTAAAATTTACATTTAGTTATCATTAATTGTACATGGAATCCCAGTAAAATGTACAAGTTATTCTGTAATATTGTTTATATTTCACTGTATTTTTAACAGGATTATTCTGGCAACCACAGCTGCCAGTGTTTTTCCGTAAAAACAATGGATTTTTTTTTTTTTTACAGTGTATGAAGTCTGTATTGTTGATGTTATAAACTGTTCATTAATGGAAACTTGAGTGCAAAACTGTTCATGACAACTGCAGTCCTAAAGATAGCAAGTCAACTGTAGTCCACAGCCATAAAAGCATTACTGTAAGTGTCCAGAGCATCTTCCAAGTACGACTTTCAATTGTCCATATGGGGCCGTCCTCCACAGGAGCAATATGATGAGATTTGAGACATTAATCAGAGATGCAACAAAGACATCAAAGATAACACTGAAGGAGCTGCAAAGATCCACAGCGGAGATGGGAGTATCTGTCCATAGGACCACTTTAAGCCACAGAGTGGGGCTTTATGGAAGAGTGGCCAGAAAAAAGTCATTACTTAAGAAAACACATTTGGAGTTTGCCCAACAGCATGTGGCAGACTCCCCAAACACATGGAAGAAGATTCTCTGGTCAGAAGAAACTAAAATTGTTCTTTTTGGCCATCATGGGAAATGCCATGTGTGGCACAAACCTGAGAACACCATTCCTACAGTGAAGCATGGTGGTGGCAGCATCATACTGTGGGAATATTTTTCATCTGCAGGGACAGGAAAGCTGGTCAGAACTGAAGGAAAGATGGATGGCACTAAATGCAGGGCAATTCTGGAGGAAAACCTGTTTGAGTCAGCCAGAGGCTTGAGATTGGGATGAAGGTTCACATTCCAGCAGGACAACGACCCTAAACATATTGCTAAAGCTACACTGGAGTGGTTTAAAGGGAAACATTTAAATGTCTTGGAATGGCCTAATCAAAGCCCAGACCTCAATCCAATTGAGAATCTGTGGCATAACTTGAAGATTGCTGTACGCCAATATAACCCCTCTAACTTGAAGGAGTTGGAGCAGTTTTGCCTTGAGGAAGGGGCAAAAATCCCAGTGGCTAAATACCTATGCACATTCTAGATTTCTGTTTTTTTTTATTTGAATTATTGTTTGTGTCACAATAAAACAACAATTTGCACCTTTAAAGTGGTAGGCATGTTGTGTAAATCAAATGGTGCTACCCACACCCCCCCAAAAAAAATCCATTTTAATTCTAGCTTGTGATGCGACAAAACAGGACAAACACGAAGGGGGATGAATACTTTTGCAAGACACTGTATATGCAGTGCCCTCCACAGTTATTGGCACCCCTTGTAAAAAAAAAAGGCAAGACACTGTATATTTACTGCTCATGGGCTGCTACTATAGAGCAAGACAGGCCCGGCGGGGGGGGGGGGGGGGGGGGGGGGGGGGGGGGGGGGGGGGGGGGGGGGGGGGGGATATATTCCAAAGAGCATTTAATTGAGCACAACAACACTAGTGAAGGATGAGCCAGCAAAAAAAGTGTATAATTTTCCTGTAGGAAACTATAACATTAAAATGAGAATACCTCCAAGCTTATTTTTGTCTTTTTTTTCCCTACTTGGTGTCCATAATACTAGTGACAAGGACCAAAAGCTCTGAATCCCCAATTTTGATTTCAGTAGTACAGTAAAAACATAATTTCTCATTCCCTATTCTAACTATGACTCTTTTGTGAATGATTATATTATAAACAGACGTGTAACTGTAATACATCTTTGGCTGGAATGCTCTGGGGAATGCAGCACTCAGGAACTTCAAGGTCTTTTTTTTTTAAGGATCCAGTTTCAAAAGACAAGATCAGTAAAAGGAAATGTTAGAGACAGTAGTTGAAGTGGGGGAAAAACCACACTGATCCTTCATTTTTTACCACGTTAGTGTTAAAAAATTATTCTGAAGCGAACAGACACTAAAATGTCAATGTTTAAAATAAACTCCATATTGCTTTAATAAATAAGGTAGAAATAAAATATCGTAAACCATTCAAGCATTCAAAGCATTTAAAACTCTCCATGAAAGAACTGTGTGGTTTGTCAGTGTTTGAGTGTTTCACTCGCTCATATTGAAGAGATAGTAATGTTGCATTCTGGCTCTATTCAGGCCGATTAACAAAAGATTCTTTCTCTATTTTTTTTTCACTTGTGTGTAATGGAAGCATAAACTACACAGAAATCCAGTAAAGTCACACTATTTCTATATGCTATTTCTAATACCTGTAATCTTCCACTTTTGAGTGTGTCTCCAAAAATGGTTATTATTATCTTATTATTCCATTTGATTCCTTTATATAAAAATCATACACACATGTTCATGTGAAAAACTATGTGAACAGGATTTCATCAAGTTAGGTACTGAAATGACATGCATATGTGGATTTACATAAACACACATGACATAATGCAAATATTATGATGTTACTATAGAACTATAAAACTCTAACAAGAGCACTTCTCACAAACACTAGCAGTTGGGACACAGCTGGAAAACTTTCACAAAACATCTCCTAATTTCTTTAACAGTATTATGATGCATACTCCATATGAGTGTTTCTCCTCCCTAAAAAAACACACACACACACACACACACACACACACACACACACACACACACACACACACACACACGGCCAAAAGGTAGAGATTAGAGTTCAGACTCCTGCTGTGTTTGTGCTTGATGATGGACGAAACATGTCCTGAAGTCCCCCCCATGCACAATTACACACACACACACATTATTACCGGCAGTACGGCAGTATTTACAGTCACGCAGGTATCTGAGGCGCCACCAATGAAGGAACTCTCGAAAGATAAGATGCTTTTTACACACACAGACACACACACACACACACACACACACACACACACACACACACACTGAGGTTATTGATGTCCATGGAGAGTGGGTTTAGTGTGTAACTGTATGCCTATGGGTGTGAAACATGATTTAAAAAGCAAAGGTGGTAACCTGTATGTGTGTGTGTGTGTGTGTGTGTGTGTGTGTAAGAGAGAGAGAGAGAGAGGTGGTTGCCTGCTTCAGAGCTCTTTCCCAGCTGTTAGTGCTGGTGTTATTTTGGTGGAGGAAAAAAATGTGGTTTTCCTCATGAAGATTTTTGAGAAACAAAACCTTCTTGAGTTCACACCCATCCATCCATCCATCCATCCATCCATTATTTGTAGTCGTTTATCCTGTTCTACAGGGTCACAGGCAAGCTGGAGCCTATCCCAGCTGATTATGAGCGAGAGGCAGGGTACACCCTGGACAAGTTGCCAGGTTATCGCAGGGCTGACACAGAGACAAGCAGCCATTCACACCTACGGTCAATTTAGAGCCACCAATTAACCTAACCTGCATGTCTTTGGACTGTGGGGGAAACCGGAGCACCCAGAGGAAACCCATGTAGACACGAGGAGAACATGCAAACTCCACACAGAAAGGCCCTCACCGGCCGCTGGGCTCGAACCCAGGACCTTCTTGCTGTGAGGTGACAGTGCTAACCACTACACCACCGTGCCGCCCCGAGTTCACACCCTGATACTGAAAAAAAAAAAAAATCCAATGCAGGTAGTCAGGTGTGTGTGTCAATGTGTGTTGTTTGCTTATTTAGTTATGAGGCTAAATCTTTGCTATTTTGCTAATGTATCTAGCAAGTAATGGGGGTGGCATGGTGGTGTAGTGGTTAGCACTGTTGCCTCACAACAAGCATGTTCTGGGTTCGAACCTAACGGCCAACAGGGGCCTTTCTGTGTGGAGTTTGCATGTTCTCCCCTTGTCTGCATGGGTTTCCTCTGGGTGCTCCGGTTTCCTCTCACAGTTCAAAGACATACAGATTAGGTAAAATATCCAGCCACTGGGGTTGCACAAGTCAGTGCATACTTAGTGCTGGTCCCAAGCCTGGATAGATTGGAAGGGCAGCTGCTGTAAAACCTATGCCAAATCAAATATATGGAACAGATCCGCTGTACCGGGAACAGCCAAAAGAAAAACAAGAAGATCTAGCAAGTAATGGAAGTTTCTGTCACTCAAACTCTGTTCTGTAAACACATGCTCTGATATTCATATACATCCTTTACACTTGTTATAAAACATCTATCCATCCATCCATCCATTATCCGTAACCGCTTATCCTATGCAAGGTCATAGGCAAGGTGGAACCTAACCCAGCTGACTATCGGCAAGAGGCAGGGTATACCCTGGACAAGTCGTCAAATCATTGCAGGGCTGACACTTAGAGACAAACCATTCACACCTACGGTCAATTTACAGCCACCAATTAGCCTAACCAGCATGTCTTTGGACTGTGGGGGAAACTGGAGCACCCGGAGAAAGCCCACACAGACACAGGGAGAACATGCAAAGTCCACACAGAAAGGCCCCCATTGGCCATAAGGTTCAAACCCGGAACCTTCTTGCTGTGAGGTGACAGTGCTAACCACTACACCACCATGCTGCTGTTTGTCATAAAACATCACTGTAGTAATTCAAATTGCAAATCTTAATTTGTGATCAGACATTTTGTTGTTTTTCTGAGTACAGCTATGCTCAACCTACTGTAGCTTATTAGCTGTAGTGTGTGTTTGTGTGTATTAGCTTACAATGTAACTGTGTTATGAATTCAAATGATTTTCCTCTTTAAAGCACTGGTGAACATGTTTGCCTGTAATGGCAAACTTCTCGTTAATACCGGAATGTTGCTGGAAGTTTGCCACTAGTGGCCAACATTAGCAAACTTGTGGCAACATTTTTTTCTTGGAAAACTAATTTGTTTGTTGCAAATTTACCACAAACATTTTGCGGTGTTGTGCAAGTGTTGCCTGTCCTGCTTTCAACTTACTGACAAGACTACTAAACTTGATGAAAAAATAATGAGGCTCCCATCCTTATAATTCAGCAGTTTATAAAATAGCACTTGATCCAGCACATCCTATTATTTTGCTTTTTTTTTTATTGTGTTCCATCAGGTAATTTTGCATACAACTTCATACTTGCCACCTCTACTGATTCATGCAGTAGTTTACTGATTTTGACAGGTGAATACTGCCTACAGATTTTTGTTCTAAAAACTACTGCATTGCAAAATAATCAGTGAACACCGTTGGATTTGTTCTTCTGACCTCACTTCAGCTATTTTCGGCACAGGGGATACAAGTACAGTATATAGCGTTAAATAGTCATACTGTATGAAGCGAAGCTGAGAGCCAATGGACCGGCATGATAATGATGTTGACTCTACATTATTTCGCTCTATCGCGCCATTCCATTGGCTCTTGTTATGGTTCTAGCCAATCGGCAATGAGGTCATATATTAATACAAATTGCACCAGTATTTGTAAAAACCAAACACACTCTGATGATCACAAACAATGAAAACTCCCAAGAAAAAAAAGCCGGATGGACAGATGGACGGACGGATGACACTACCGCTTTTCCTTCTCTGGGTCTCTGGGGGTTGGCAAGTATGCAACTTCATGAGGACACTAGTTGCTAAATTAAGGTCACTAAATTGTAATATGTGTGTTGTAGTGTAATGCAGTTGCTTGTGGAAAACACAACAAGTTTAGTGGCCACATGGTCAGTAAAGCTAGCTAGGTCTAGTTATCTTTATTTTGAAAGAAGACATTGAAACTTTAGCTACATTAACCTCATAGTTTCAGTGCAAACCTCCAAACACGCGCGCACACACACACACACACACACACACACACACACACACACACACACACACACACACACACACACCTCTTTTAATAGAACAGGCTGTAGCAGGCCCCTGATCACACCGATTATGAATTATTTTGTTTAACTCATGTTTTGAGAGACTTAACTGCAATTGTGAGGGATTTGTGAAAAGTGTGTCCTCTGTTACAGCATGAGAAAAGCAAAAACACACACTCGTCATTCAGGATTGACTGCACAATTTACAGCTCGTACTAACCTGGATGTTTTTTTTTTAATTTTTAAAAAAATTTTGATTACATATTGAACATAAAAGTATGAACATTATATTTATATACAGTTCTAGTGGATCAAAGATAATTTGCCAAATGCTTAACTTTACCTGCACAATGTACAAACAAATTATTAGTGCATAAAAATTTTGACTTGAGAACACAAATCATGAGACCACAGTTGCTAAGCATCTGAGAAACAGAGACACAAAGCTTTCACTAGCTAATGACTGAAGTGAATGATTTCGCTTGCTAGCATTCAGATGTTAAGCCTTTTATACTGACAGGGAAAAGTCACGCTGAGAGTGAAAATGAGACTCTGTCCACACAGCAACGGATTCAGGTGAATCCAATAAAATTTTTTATCGTTTCGGCCTGGCGTCCACACGGCACTGGCGTTTTGGGTGCCCCAAAACGATATTTTTTGAGAACGGTTTCCAGAGTGGAAAAATCTGGCAACGGCGCCGTTGCGAAGTCGTCTGGATGAGTAGAACGGATTTGTTTACGATGACGTCACAACCACATGACTAGAACAAGCAGCACTCTCGCGCGCATCATTCGTAACAACAACAGCAACAATGGCGGACCCCAGGAGTAACTCGCAGGAGTAACTCGCAGGAGTAACTCCACCTTGTCATCGGTCCAGACAAGAGAGTCGGTTTTTCCTCGCGTAGTCGCAGCCATCTTCTTCTTGTTGTTGTGTGTTTGTTCCTGTGAGTGCTTCACGCCGGGTAGAAGAAGGGGTTTATGTGCATGCGTCCTACTTCTTCTATTGTTCTGGTGTCTCCGATGGGACCGTCTTACAGCGCACGTAGAGGTGTGGCATGTGTATTGCATCGTTTTCAGCAAGCGTTGCGTTGCCATATGTACCTGATATTTTACTGATCCGTTGCCCATGTGGACGCGATATTTTTTTTACCCGCTAAAAAAAAAATCTCGTTGCCGTTGTCGTGTGGATGTGGCCTGAGACAGAATCATCTGGAACATCAATAGTTCCCTCACATGTGTTTGTAAATTAGTCAGGAAACACCATAAAACTAAAATTAGACCTAGCATAAATCACTAACACAGTTAACATGGGTTCTGAATCATCATACAGGAAAACAGCAATGTTGTATCAGAACTCGTGAAGAAAATTTAGACTTCTGAAGCAGAGAATATCAAAAGAGTGAGCCATTCATATGAAATCTTTTCTTAAACATAAAATATAGATATTTAGGCACTGCCTAAAAGTGGAGCTCCTGATGAGTAAAATAATTGCAAGGGCACAAAATCAACCTGAATAGAATAATAGGAGTGCACAGCCACAGACTACAACACACACGCAATGCCATTAGGACTATTTGCCATGCAGCTGTTCCTGAATAGAGTGCAATCACAGCGCATACATACAAGGACTCTCAGTAACACACAGACTTTGCAAAGTAAGCGCTTTGTATCCTGCATCTGATGTTACAAAGCGTAGTATTTTGTATCCCTTTTCTGGTTTTGACTGTGTTTGTGTTTTTGGACTGTGAGTATTGTATTACCTCTGATATCCTGTCTGTGCCTCATTTAGGGTTGCCACCTGTGTCTGACAGAAATCCTGGACATTTCGACCATCCAATCGACCTTTTTGCTTGTAAGCAACGGCGCCCTTCGCACATCTAACCCAAGACAAAAATCGCCCTTCTATGCTGAAATTGTATTGCTCTAATTAGTAAAAATGACACTTTTGCTAGTTATTTGTTTAGTTAATTGCTTTACATAATATAGCAGGTCTTCATTATTTTGGTTTATTTCCAACAGTTTTTGGTTGTGGACACCTGGGGCAGTAGTGGGCACAGGTAAAAGGGGAATACATACTGTAATTAAATTCTGTTTGTTTGCTTATGTGGAATAAAAATAAATAATCTAATTTTTCATTGTATCTAAGAATACCTGAATGTAACAATGTAAGGTGTAGTGTCAAACAGCTTACCTGATTGCTTAGAGTGTGGTGTGTGCTTTGCTTGTGCTTGCCTGTGCCTCTGCTGCTCTTGGCTAAACAAATACATAGGAGGACATGTAACTGATATAACTGGGCACATACAGGAGTATGTACTACACTACACTATTTCATTTAATTCACCAAAACCTTACTGTAGCGCGTATTGAGTGTGGGTGGAGCACAGAGGACGGCAGGACAGCGTTTGGAGGCAGACAAGGTGATTTATTCTTACAACTTTTCAGTCTACAAATCTTAGTTATTCGTTTGTTTATTCACACACACACTCGTCTGGTCCCGGGTTGCGCTCCCTCTCCTCTCTCTCTGCCTCCTTAAATAGGGAGCGGTTACTGGGAAAACACACACACAAACACAGGTTAATTATCCTCAGGTGTCGCGATTCTGCCACTCACCTTCCCCGGCTCCACCCTCCTGTCACAGACCGGCGCTTGACCACGCCCCCGCTGCCACATACCCCCACCGCCCGACTCAGGCCGGGCGCTCGTCCGGCCGGCAGCCGACTCCCCCCCCCCTTGACGGGAGAGGAAGTCCGCCACGACCATCTGCGCCCCCGGCCTGTGGACCACCTTGAAGTTGAAGGGTTGGAGTGCCAGATACCAACGGGTGATCCGCGCGTTGGCATCCTTCATGCGGTGGAGCCACTGGAGGGGCGCGTGGTCTGAACAGAGAGTGAAAGAGCGCCCCAGCAGGTAGTAACGGAGGGCGAGGACCGCCCACTTAATCGCCAGGCACTCTTTTTCAATGGTGCTGTAGCGCCCCTCACGCACCGACAGCTTCCGGCTGATATACAGGACCGGGCGGTCCTCCCCCTCCACCTGCTGGGACAAAACGGCCCCCAGCCCTCTGTCCGACGCATCGGTCTGCAACACAAAAGGGAGAGAGAAGTCAGGGGAGTGTAAAAGTGGCCCCCCACACAGTGCAGCCTTTACCTCAGAGAAAGCCCGCTGGCACTGCTCCGTCCACTGGACCGGATCTGGCGCCCCCTTTTTAGTGAGGTCAGTCAGCGGGCTGGTGACGTCCGAATAATTAGGTATAAACCTACGATAGTAGCCAGCCAGCCCCAGGAACTGCCTCACCCCCTTTTTGGTCTTGGGCCTCGGGCAGGCCGCAATCGCTGCCGTCTTATTAATTTGGGGACGCACCTGCCCGTTGCCCAAGTGGAAGCCCAGATACCGTACTTCCACCCGCCCAATCGCACACTTCTTCGGGTTGGCAGTGAGTCCCGCCCGCCTCAGCGACCTAAGGACGGCCCTCAGGTGTTGTAGGTGCCGCTGCCAATCATTACTATAAATGATGATATCATCTAGGTAAGCGGCGGCATAGGTGGCGTGGGGCCGGAGGACCCTGTCCATCAGCCGCTGAAATGTAGCGGGCGCCCCAAACAGCCCAAAAGGAAGTGTGACGAACTGGTGTAAGCCGAACGGTGTGGAAAAGGCCGTTTTTTCCCGGGATAATGGAGTCAAGGGGATCTGCCAATATCCCTTCGTCAAATCCAGTGTCGAGTAAAAGCGAGCCGTGCCTAGTCGATCGAGCAGCTCATCAATACGAGGCATTGGGTACGCATCAAATTTAGACACCGCGTTGACTTTTCTATAGTCCACACAGAACCGGACCGAGCCGTCGGCCTTGGGAACCAAGACCACCGGGCTGCTCCAGTCACTGTGGGACTCCTCGACGATGCCCATTTCGAGCATGGCCTGAAGTTCTTCCCGAACCACCTTTTTTTTGTGTTCGGGTAATCTATAAGGACGGCTCCGCACTACCACCCCCGGGGGCGTCTCTATGTGGTGTTCTATGAGGTTAGTGCGACCGGGCAGGGGCGAGAACACATCCGAAAACTCGGCCTGCAACTGGGCGACCTCCGTGAGTTGGGTCGGGGAGAGGTGGTCTCCACAGGGGACCGGAGAGGTACGCGATGCCAATGACCCTTTTTGGACCTCCGGCCCCAGCTCCGCCTTCTCCGGAACTACCGACACCAACGCCACGGGGACCTCCTCGTTCCAAAGTTTCAGCAGATTGAGGTGGTAGATCTGTAGCGCCCCCTCCCTGTCCGTTCGCCTAACCTCATAGTCGACGTCCCCGACTCGCCGTGTGACCTCAAAGGGTCCTTGCCACTTGGCGATTAATTTGGAGCTCGACATGGGCAACAGGACGAGTACCTTATCTCCCGGAGTGAACTCTCTAAGGCGCGTGCCCTTGTTGTACAGGCGGGTTTGCCGTTCCTGGGCCTGCCGCAAATTCTCCTGAGTTAGGTGGGTGAGCGTGTGGAGTTTTGCGCGCAGATCCATAACGTACTGAATTTCGTTTTTGCTCGGTGAAGGTCCCTCCTCCCAATTTTCCCGCAGTACATCTAAGATGCCGCGCGGCTTACGCCCATATAATAATTCAAACGGGGAGAACCCCGTGGAGGCTTGGGGGACCTCTCGCACTGCAAACAACAAGGGTTCGAGCCACTTATCCCAGTTACGTGCGTCCTCACTTACGAATTTTTTGATAATATTCTTGAGGGTGCGGTTGAACCGTTCAACTAAACCGTCCGTCTGTGGGTGATAAACGCTGGTGCGGATCGGCTTAATACCCAGTAGCCCATACAGTTCGCTCAGTGTTCGTGACATAAACGAGGTGCCTTGGTCAGTCAGAATCTCTTTCGGGATTCCAACCCGGGAGATGACGTGGAAGAGGGCCTCCGCAATACTGCGTGCTGAGATATTGCGAAGAGGCACCGCTTCCGGGTATCGCGTTGCATAGTCCACCAGAACCAATATAAAGCGGTACCCTCGTGTTGACCGATCTAATGGCCCGACGAGATCCATCCCAATCCTTTCGAATGGGGTCTCGATTAATGGTAGGGGGCGCAAGGGCGCTTTTGGAATGGCCGCTGGATTTACTAACTGGCATTCGCGGCACGCCGTACACCACTTACGGACGTCGCCGCGAATCCCCGGCCAATAGAACCGGGCCATTATCCGGGCGAGTGTCTTATCCTGCCCGAGGTGTCCAGCCATGGGATTAAAGTGAGCCGCTTGAAATACTAATTCCCGGCGGCTCTTTGGAATTAGCAATTGGGTGACTCGCTCTTTCGTCTGAGTGTCCTGCGTCACTCGGTATAACCTATCCTTCAAAATGGCAAAATAGGGGAAGGACGGGGTGGCGCCCGGCGGGAGCGTCTGACCATCGATTACTCTCACTTGGTCAAACGCGTGTCGCAGAGTCTCGTCTCGCGATTGTTCCAGTGGGAAATCCGCGAGGGATTCCCCAATAGAAAGAGGAGGGGCCGGTGGCTCCTCACTCTGTCGCGGAGATGACGTAGACGGCTCTGCGACCGCAGCTCCAGCCAAAGCGACACCGGGACCCTCCCCTGTTAACCGGCAGGACCCACTCTTTATTAGGCGTGCCATTAAACCCCGAAATCCCGGCCAATCAGTCCCCAAGATCAAAGAGTGGGTAAGGCGAGGATTAACCGCCGCCTTCACTATCGATTTCTCCCCTCTGAAATGTATGTGGACCGACACCAACGGGTAGCTGTGAATATCCCCGTGCACACACAACACCTTCACCCCTTGTGCTCCCCCCAATGCCTCGCCTTGCACCAGGCTTTGGCGGATTGAGGTCTGATTGCAACCTGAATCCACCAACGCCTGATATGTAGCCCCTTGTACACTTACCGGTATGCGATACGCTCCGGCCCGATCGAGGGCAGCCTCTGGCGCGTCGGGGATCCGCACCACCGCCCCCACTTCCATCGCTGCACACTGTTGCTGCAGGTGGCCCGGATCCCCGCAGCGCCAGCAAACCGGCCCGGGCCTTCCCTCTGCAGCTGTGTTCTGGGGCTCACTCACCTGAGGGGGGGGAGAGACAGACACAGAAGGGAGAAACGGGAGGGCACCACGGGGGCGGCGGGCCGGCTGGGGTGGAGCCGGCCCCCGCCTCCGCGGTGGGGGAATGGGGCGAGGACGGGACACGGGAGGAGGGGGGGGAGAAAGAGAGAGAGAAGAGGAGAAAGAAGATGCTGTCGTCCGCTGTCCTGCTGCAGGAACAGCCGCCAGATGATCCTCCGCCAGTCCCACGGCCTGATCCAGCGACGCCGGGCGGTGGCACTGGACCCAGTCCGCGGTTCCAGCTGGTAAGCGGGCGATGAACTGCTCCAGCGCCACCTGGTCGATGATTCCCTCGGCGTCGCGATCTTCAGCCCTCAGCCACCGCCAGCAGGCGTCCCGGAGCTGCTGGCCGAACGCGAACGGGCTGCCGACTTCCTCCATCCGCAGCGCGCGGAAGCGCTGGCGCTGCTGCTCCGGCGTGCGCCCCACGCGCTGGAGGACAGCCCGGCGAAGGTCGGCGTAGGCCAGCCTGCGATCGGCGGGGAGCTGTAGCGCGGCCAGCTGCGCCTCTCCCGTCAGGAGGGGGAGGAGGCGCGCCGCGCGCTGCTCCATCGGCCACCCCGAGGCTTCGGCGACCTGTTCAAACAATGTGATGAAAGCCTCGGGGTCGTCCTGCGGGCCCATCTTGGTCACGGTGAGGGGAGACGGGCCCGCGGCCGGGGCGCTGGTGGGCCCCGCCGACGCGAGGAGACGCCGGAACGCCTCTCGATCTTCCTGCTGGGCCAGCACCAGGGCTTCGAAGCGGCGCTCCTGCTCCTTTCGGAGCGTGACAAGTGCCTGGTGCTGGCTCTGCTGAGCCGTGGCGAGGGCGTGGACCAAGTCCGTGAACGGGGAGGATTCCATGGGGCTGCTGTGTTGGTGCTCCACCGTGTCCCGGGTTTCGGCACCACTGTAGCGCGTATTGAGTGTGGGTGGAGCACAGAGGACGGCAGGACAGCGTTTGGAGGCAGACAAGGTGATTTATTCTTACAACTTTTCAGTCTACAAATCTTAGTTATTCGTTTGTTTATTCACACACACACTCGTCTGGTCCCGGGTTGCGCTCCCTCTCCTCTCTCTCTGCCTCCTTAAATAGGGAGCGGTTACTGGGAAAACACACACACAAACACAGGTTAATTATCCTCAGGTGTCGCGATTCTGCCACTCACCTTCCCCGGCTCCACCCTCCTGTCACAGACCGGCGCTTGACCACGCCCCCGCTGCCACACTTACCTAATCTTCCATTTATATTTGGTGTTTTTCTTTGCTGCTGCTATGAGTCCTGGCTGATTTTCAATGAATGTCTTGAACTCAGTACAGGACAACTGAAAGTTTAGCCTGACTTGAAGCTCAGCCTTCACCATTGCAACAGAGAGTCTGTTTGTTTCTTTTATCAGTCCAAGCATCCTCCATTGCCCCTTTTCCACCAAAGCAGTTCCAGGGCTGGTTCAGGGCCAGTGCTTAGTTTGGAACCGGGTTTTCTGTTTCCACTGACAAAGAACTGGCTCTGGGGCCAGAAAAACCAGTTCCAGGCTAGCACCAACTCTCTGCTGGGCCAGAGGAAAGAACCGCTTACGTCAGCAGGGGGGCGGAGTTGTTAAGACCAACAACAATAAAAAAGACCGCGAAAGATCGCCATTTTTAGGCGATGAGAAGCAGCAGCTGTACAAACGCGAAGTCATCCATTATTATTATTATTGTTGTTGTTGTTGCTGCTGCTTCTTCGTGTTGTTTTTGCTTTGATATTCGCGCCAAGGTTTATGCAAACGTAGCGCCGTAACTGACGTATACAGCGACGTAATGACGTATTCAGCGACGTAATGACGTTTTCAGCGACGTAATGACGTGGCTCTGCTTAGCACGGCGAGCTTGGAAAAGCAAACTGGTTCTCAGCTGGCTCGCAAGTTGAAATACACATTTTGCCCATTATGTACAAAAAACCGGGACATTCAGTGTCCCGGATTTTTATTTTTTTTTCCGGGACAGACCATGAAAATCCGGGACAATCAGGAAAAACCGGGACAGGTGGCAACACTAGCCTCATTTGACCATTCCCTGTTTATCGACTCTGCCATTGTTTTGGATCTGTTTGCTAGCCTGTTTTCAATAAAACCCTTCTTGCACTTGCATCTGTCTACTGTCCTTACATGATAGAAACTGTCAATTTTCCAATAAGCTAGTGGATTCATAAAACTGTTTTAACTAGTTTTATATGAAACTGTTCTGAATATTTTCCGTAATATGTGTTAGTAAACTGTGGCAGCAAGGATGTGGTTGAGCATCGGCTGTGAATGGCGAGGAGTCAGGTTGAACCAGCAAGTAACATGTGATGAGTTACACCTGTGTCTAATTACTGGCTGTTTATTAATGTGTGTCTCTCTGTGTCTTTCAGATAGCCACTAACGAGAGAGAGCTGTGTTCCCCCAATGCACGTGGTGGCTGTGTGTGCATAGTATTCACTGAAAAGTGCAGAAATAAAGCACACTTTGTCTCCGTGTTCCTTTTTGCCCAATCCAAAGAGAACCTTTACATACAACCCCAATTTCAAAAAAGTTGGGACACTGTGTAAAATATAAATAAAAACAGAAGGTGAAGTTTTGCAAATCATGGAAACTCTATATTTCATTGAAAATAGTAAAAGACAGAAACATATCAAATGTTGAATGTGAGAAATTTTATTGTTTTTTTTAAATATATGCTCATTTTGAATTTGATGTCAGCAACACGTTTCAGAAAAGTTGGAACAGGGGCAACAAAAGTCTGAAAAAGTTGTGTAATGCTAAAAAAAACCAACAAAACAACCTAATTTGGTCAATTGGCAACAGGTGAATAACATGGTTGGGTATAAAAAGAGCATCCTAGAGAGGTGGAGTCTCTCAGAAGTAAAGATGGGGAGAGATTCACTGCTCTGTGGAAGACTGTATGGGCAAACAGTGCAACAATTTAAGAATAATGTTCCTCAATGTAAAATTACAAAGAATTTGGGAATCACATCATCTATGGTACTTCAGAAAACCATCGCCTGTGAAAACAGTTCATCACTGCATCCAGAAATGCAAGTTAAAAACCATATATAAACAATATCCAGAAACACTGCCACCTTCTCTGGGCCCGAGCTCTTTTACAATGGACTGAGGCAAAGTGGAAAATTGTCCTGAGGTCTGATGAATCAAAATTAGAAATTCTTTTAAAAAATCACGGACACTACATCCTCCAGGCTAAAGAGGAGAGGGACCATCTGGCTTGTTATCAGTGCATAGTTTATAAGCCAGCATCTGTGATGGTATGAGGGTGCATTAGTGCACATGACATGGGTAGCGTGTACATCAGGGAAGGCATCATTAATGTTGAATGATATATACATGTTTCAGAGCAATATGCTGCCATTCAGACAAAATCTTTTCCAGGGAAGGCCTTCCTGCTTTCTGCACATATTAAAACTGCATGACTCCGTAGTAAAATAGTCTGGGTGCTAAACTGGCCTGCCTGCAGCCCAGACCTGTCTCCCATTTAAAATATATGGCGCATTATGAAGCGCAAAATATGACAAAGGAGACCCCGAACTGTTGAGCAACTGAAATTGTATATCAGGCAAGAATGGGACAACATTTCTCTTTCAAAACTACAGCAATTAGTCTCCTCAGTTCCTAAACATTTACAGAGTGTTGTTAAAAATAGAGGTGATGCAACACAATCATAAAATACCCCTGTCCCAACTTTTTTGAGACATGTTGCTGACATCAAATTCAAAATGAGCATATATTTTTCAAAAAACAATAAAAAAATTCAATTTCAACATTTGATATGTTATCTTTGTATTGTTTTCAATTAAATATAGGGTTTCCATGATTTGCAAATCTTCACATTCTGTTTTTATTTACAGTTTACACAGCGTCCCAACTTTTTTGGAATTGGGGTTGTAAATAATCCCACATTATTTTTTAAATAGCAAAGTAAAAATAAAAACTGGATAAAACCCATCTATCTTATGGAAATAAAGATACAAATTTCATTGTCCGGTGGTCAAGTGTTTATGAGATGTTGCCTTGCACTTACGATCGGGTTCCCTGTGGTGGTACATGTATGTACATACATTATAGAGTCAAGCCATTAAAAATCAGGTTGATACATTACCATATTCTCTTAAGTATGGGGCTCTGCTCCAAGTGCAAAGTGCGCAGGGAGCTCTGCTATGAACTGACTCTGAAATGTTGTGTTTAGCTGGACTAAAGAAAAATGGCATTACTTGATGTAAAGAATGCATCTAACATTAGTTAATACATAACTAACAAAATGCTTTAATTTCCTTAAATATAGATAATAATTTTGAGTACTTTGAATGGTCTTCATATTGAGATTAAGGTAAAAACAGACAAACAAACAAATAATATTCACAGAACAGATATTTTTGGGTTCAGGAAGATGAAGTTTATGATAAATGTTACTAATCAACTGGTTGGCAAACATTTAAAAAGAAAATAAAAATTTTTGTGAGGATAATATCAAAAATAGCTCTACGTTTTTAGTCACTCCTAATGGAGTAGGCTACAAATCACAGGTTGTTCTAATACATTATTACATGGTTCATTTGAATACTCAATTCTGATTGGTCAATTATGCAATTCTATGGTCTGTTATTTCTGTTTAACAGACCGTTGTTAGGTATATCAGACTGTTGCTATGCACCATGCCATTAGTGGAATCAATAAAATCGTTTCTAAATCAGCATTTTGTTTCAAAGGATTGATTTATTTAGTAAGTAGCAGTGTAAAATGTGCAGTGAGTAAGCCATTATTGTGAAATAAACCTCTTCAGGATAATTCAAGACCTGCATCACACTGTCAGGGTTTATTTCACAATAATGACTGTCTCACTGTATTATCCCTGACTTATTGTTCTAATACTGTATTATTTCTTTAGTAACAACTAATTCACAAGAACTTGTGTGACATAAGTATATAAGTATATAGCTGATACAGTGAAGTTTCCTGTTAGGAGATGCTTATTTAACATTTATGGAAGAAATCTACAGTGTCATTGCTTTGTAACAGTCAAAGGTAAAGCTACAACTTGAAGTTTTTAGACATGGGAAAGTCTGAAGTTTATGCTTTGTGGTTTTTCTGTAACATGTCAAACTGTTTTTTTTTGGTGTAACTAACTTCCTGGAGTAAGAAAAAAGGAAAGGCTGGCAAGGGTATGACTGATTTACTGTATGTTCTATTGTAAGTGATAACAGGAACTAACTTGCTTCACTGAGGTTCCACAAAATTAAATACGTCAATAAATGGATAAAAAGCACAATGAGTCATTCTTTCATGAATGAAAAGTTTAATCATTGGCAAATTGGAGAATAAAACATTTGTGGATGTGCTGTTATTGGAAAGTAATGAACTTCAGGGTGGGTAACAGTAACACTGCTTTATTACACCTCTCCTTCACTGATTATTTTCCTTCAATAACATGAGTGCTTCTCACATATTTAATCTGACACAAACTAAAAAGATCTTAACATGAGGATTTATTAATATTATTGAATATAATAGTCATTCAGACATCTTCAGTGAGAGCTTTATCCTGGTCAAGGTCTTGGTGGTTTTGGAGTCTATTCTGGGAACAGTAGATGTGAGAACACACCCTGGATGGGACACTAATTCATTGCATGGCACCAGCATACATTCACACTCTGCTTCACACCTAGGGGCAATTAATGCCTCCAATCCCTCTTCTTGCATGTTTTTGGGAGGTGGGAGTAAACTGGAGAACCTGGAGAAAAGCCAATCAGACACAGGGAAAACATACAAAACTCCACACAGACAGTAACCTGAGCTCAGGATCGAATCAGGAAACCTGGAGTTGTCAGGTAATAATAATAATAATGATGATGATGATGATGATGATGAGAAGAAGCAGAAGTTTATGCTCGTGGGTGCAAAACAATGAGTGTTTGCTGCAACAGGAAAACAAACCTGTGTAAAACACTCATCCCAACAGGTGTGTGTACGTCATAATGTGTTAGATTACTCTCTCTCTCTCTCTGCGTGTGCAAGACAGTTTTCAAGGTTGTATGTTGAGTTCTAATCTTTATTCATGAGTATGAGGGTATGCGTTAAGACGTGTGTGTTTGTGTGGTTTTGTTAAAAATTTTCATTTGGATAATTAAATATTTTTTTATTTCTTAGCATAAAGTTTACACTTTTTTCCATCTTTACTAAGGGTGCCAATACTTCTAGAGCTGATGATACAGAGGCATGGTTTATTCAATGAGCAAAGATGATGACACTAAGAATGGCATGTTAAAACAGAGTGTGGAGAACACAACTAAATACCAGGAAGGATGATACAACAACACAAAAATAACATCTGGTTTTAACACACACACACACACACACAACCGCAAAAGACATCACGGTTTCTCATACGCAAATATGACCTTCTCATAAAACCAGGTGGATGAAAACACTGACTGCACACACACACACACACACACACACACACACACACACACACACACACACACACACACACACACACACACACACACAGAGTGAGTCAAAAACAGGTGACTTTGGTGTGTCTGTCCAGCAGATTTGGAGACAATGACACTATGACAGATCATATCATACATTACATTACACTCAGGTGTGTGTGTGTGTGGGAGAGAGGGGTACGTGTATGGAGCACACAAAGCTTTGAAAACACACACACACAGAGCACATATTCTAAAATAGCTATGCAGTAATACATGAAAATTCTCCCTGAAAACGCTTACATAGATTATGCCCTATAATTTTATACTTTGTAACGTTAAGACGCTTACTTTATAAACATATGCTATATATTTTATATATAATATTTATAATTTTTAGATATGATTTGAACAGCCCTGGTGCATATGACTCAGCTCATTTTCCCAGTCCTATGTGAGAAAGAGGAAGTGCGAGTCAAAAAATGGCTAAAAATAATCCTGAGAAACTGAATACTATTGAAACTAAGCACTGAGAAATAAAGTTCCAGGAAGCATTAAACAGTTAATATTTCAACTTGACTCGTATTATGTTCATGTTGGTAGTCCATGTTGGTGGTGTATGTTTTCAGGTGAGTGTGTGGAGGTTTGTTTTTTATCTCAGTGAGGTGTAGATAAAGTAATCGCCCCTCTTCTTAGGTTTAGCTTAACTTTAGAGTATGACAGTGAGTGTGTTAAAGCCATTAGCAGTACAATAACACTCCTGACACACTCCAAAATCACTAACAGCAAAGCCAGATGGTGTGTGTGGAATGAACAGGTGGCAGACATGTTTTAAACAGATATAAATTGGAGGAGCATTATTAAATTTTTTCTCGTCTCTCATATGTGATTTATCCCAGTAGCCTAACTGAAACACTACACTCCAACCCCCCATATTTCTCCCATATTTCTATACAAACTGAACTGAAATTCACATATATCCTAAACAACACAGTATTGTATTGTTTAGCAGTACAATTTGTTAGACCAAACTTGAATTTTGCAACAAATATGTCATTTACATTTGTTTTCTGTGCATACAGTCTTGTATAATATGCGAAGGTGTAGGTAACATAGGTAGGGAGACAAAAGGATACTCCACAGAAGGTGATCTTCTCATTTTATTAGTACCATTTGGTAACTGTTGTCCAAGTTTTCTCCTAACCCCATTTCCAGAAAAGTTGGGACATTTTCCAAAATGAAAAAAAAGTGATTTGTTATTTAACTGACAAAAGTACAAAGAAAAGATTTTCAGTAGTTTTACTGACCAATGTAATTGTATTTTTGTAAAGATAAATGAAGTTAGAATTTGATGCCTGCAACACACTCAAAAAAGTTGGGACAGAGGCATTATTACCATTGTATTACATCACCTTTCCTTTTAATAACACTTTTTAATCATATGGGAACTGATAATACTAATTGTTTCAGTTTTGCAACTGGAATTTTTGCCCATTCTTGCTTGATACAAGACTTCAGCTACTCAACAGTCTGTGGTCGTTGTTGTCTGATCCTCCTCTTCATGATGTGCCATACATTCTCAGTAGGAGACAGATCTGGACTGGCAGCAAGCCAGTCAAGCACACACACTCTGTGTCAGTGAAGTCTATTGTAGCCTGTGCAGAATGATACCTGGCATTGTCCTGCTGAAATAAGCATGGACTTTCCGGGAAGAGACATTGCCTTGATGAATATGTCTCTCTAAAATCCCAATATATGTTCCAATATATCAATGGTACCTTCACACACACGCAACTCACCCATACCATGGGTACTAATTCACCCCACACTATCACAGATGCTGGCTTTTGCACCTTTCTCTGATAGCAAACTGGATGGTCGTGTTCACCTTTGTCACGGAGAACTCAATGTCTGTTTTTCCTGAAAGCAAGCTGAAATGTGGACTCATCTGATCACAGCACACATTTCCACTGTCTTTCAGTCCATCTGAGATGTGTTCGGGCCCAGAGAAATCGGTGACGTTTCTGCATAGAATTGATGAATGGCTTCCTCCTTGCATAATACAGTTTCAGGTTGCATTTCTGAGTACAGTGGTGGACTGTGTTAATTGCCAACTGTTTTCCAAAATACTCCTGAGCCCATGTGGCTATATTTGTCACATTAGCATGACGGTTTCTCAGACAGTGCCGCCATGAGGGCTGAAAGGTCACGCACATTCAACAATGGTTTCTGACCTTGCTCTTTACGCAATGTCTCTGAATTCCCTGAATCTTTTCACAATATTATGTGCTATAGATTTTAAAAGATCTAAAATCTTGCACTGAGAAATGTTCTTTTTGAATTGACTAACAATTCTCTCATGAATTTTGGCACAAAGGCGTGAGCCATGACCCATCCTTGCTTGCAAAGACTGAGCCTTTGGTGCTGCTCCTTTTACACCCAATCATGTTACCAATTAACCTGCTTATTGTGGAATCTTCCAAAATGGTGTTACTCGAATATTCTGTAAACTTTTCAATCTTATTTTGCCTCTGTCCCGACTTTTTTTGAGTGTGTTGTAGGCATCAAATTCTAACTGTGCTCATATTTACAAAATATAATAAAGTTGGTCAGTAAAACTATTGAAAATATTTTCTTTGTACTTTTGTCAGTTAAATAAAACTCCACATGAATTGACAAATCACAGATTTTTGTTTTTATTGCATTTGGGAAAATATCCAAACTTTTCTGGAAATGGGGTTAGTATATGAAAATAAAAGATGGATCAGTACGCTTGTAAATGTAATTATATAGGCCTACTGTAACAGTTCCCTGAGGTGGGACAATGAGGGACCGAGGACAGGCATGACAATTCAAGATGCACTTTTATTTTTACTGCTCACATTTCAGTGGCTAAGACACAAGTACACACACAGGTTGCAGAACACAGCTCACTCTCTTATTACTGGCTATCTGAAAGGCATACAGAAAGACACATTAATGGACAGCCAGTAATCAGACACAGGTGTAACTTATCACATGTTACCTGCTGTTTCAACCTGACCCCTTGCCATTCACAGCCAATGCTCGACCACACCCCCGCTACCACATACCCCCACGGCCAGACTCAGACCAGGGAGCTGTCTGGCCTGCAGCTGACTCCCTCCCTGGTGGGAGAAGTAATCCACCACCACCATCTGCGCCCCCGGCCTGTGGACCACCTCAAATTTAAAGGGCTGAAGAGCTAGATACTAACGAGTGACCTGCACATTGGCATCCTTCATGTGGGGGAGCCACTGGAGTGGGACATGGTTAGAACAGAGGGTGAAAGGGCACCCTAGTAGGTAGCACCAGAGAGTGAGGACCACACACTTGATGGCCAAACACTCCTCTATACATCAACTCTTGCATCGAGAGCTTGCAGCTGATGTATAGCACCAGGCACTCCTCCCCCTCCATGACCTGAGACAAAACTGCCCCAGCCCTCTGTCCAACACGTCAGTCTGTAAAACAAAAGGGAGAGAAAAGTAAAGTGAATGCAACAGCAGTCCCCCAAACAAAGCCACTTTAACTTGAGCAAAAGCCTGTACCCATGGCTCTGTCCACTGGACTGGATCTGGTGCCCCCTTTTTAGTGAGGTCAGTCAGTAGGCTGCTGACGCCCGAAACATTAGACACAAACTGCCAATAATAGCTAGCCAGCCCCAGGAACTGCCTCACTCCCTTTTTGGGCTCAGGTCTTGGGCAGGCTGCAATTGCTGCAGTCTTATCAATTTAGGGACGCAGCTGCCCATGACCCAAGTGGAAGCCCAGATACTATACTTCCACCCGTCCAATTGCATACTTCTTTGAGTTTGCTGTGAGACCCGCACACCTCAGCGACCTCAGGACAGCCCTTAGATGTTCTAAATGCCACTGCCAATCATTACATTGTGGAAATGGAGGACTCAGTCTATGAGATGCTGAAACATTGCTGGGGCCCCAAACAACTCGAAAGGAAGGGTGACAAATTGCTGTAAACCAAATGGAGTGGAAAAGGCCATTTTTTTCATAGGATAATGGAGTCAAGGGGATCTGCCAATATCCCTTTGTCAGATCCAGTGTTGAATAAAAGCAAGCCGCACCTAATTGATTGAGCAGATCATCAATGCAAGGCATCAGCTTATGCATCAAATTTAGACACTGCATTGACTTTTCTATAGTCCACACAGCACCGGACTGTCCCATCAGTCTTGGGAACTAAGATCACTGGGTTGCTCCAGTCACTATATGACTCCTCAATTACTCCCATGTCAAGCATTGCCTTGAATTCATTCCAAACCACATTTTTCTTGTGCTCAGGGAACCGATACGGGTGCCTGCGCATCACCACCCCTGGGCAAGTCTCTACATGGTGCTCTATGAGGTCAGTGTGACCAGGGACGGACAAAAACACATCTCAGATTTCCTCCTGCAACCTGATAACCTGTGTTCTCTGGGACGGTGAGAGGTGGTCTCCACAGAGGACCGGGTGAATTGGGCTGCACCTTTTGGACTTATCTCCAGTCCCAGCTCTGCCCTCTACCATTGCCAGAGCCACTTGGTGAGTAATTTTGAGCTTGACATGGGCAGTAAAATGAGCACTTTATCTCCCAGTGCAAACTCCCTTAGCTGTGTCCTTCTGTTGTACAGGCAGGATTGACATTCTTGCACCTGTAGCTAATTCTCCTGGGTTATGTGACTCAGTGTGTGGAGTTTTGCTCTCAGGTCAATAATGTACTGAATATCATTTGCTTTGAGAAGGTCCCCCCTCCCAATTTTCTTTCATGATGTCTAAGACACCACCGGGCTTGTGCCCATACAGCAATTGAAATGGGGAAAACCTGGTGGAGGCTTGTGCGACCTCATGCACTGCAAACAACAGATGGTCTAGCCATTTATCCCAGTTTCTGGTGTCCCTGTGAATTAACTTATGAATCATATTGTAACAACTCGGATGGGTGGGTGGAGCACAGAAGGACAGCAGGACAGAACTGAGGTCACAAACACGTTTATTAAAGCTTTTCAGCCTTAACTATACTTTCATCCACATATACACATATGACACACACACACGTGTTCTGGTCGGGAGAGAGCCCACTCTGCTCTCGCTCTCCTCCTTAAATAGGGCGCGGCTCCTGGGAAGACATACAAACAGGTTAATTCACATCAGGTGTAGTGATTCTGCCACTTACCTTCCCTGACTCCGTCCTCCGGTCACAGACCGATGCTTGACCACGCCCCCACTGCCACATACCCCCACCGCCCGACTCAGGCCGGGCAGCCGTCCGGCCCGCAGCCGACTCCCCCCAGCTTGATGGGAGAGGAAGTCCGTCACGACCATCTGCGCCCCCGGCCTGTGGACCACCTTGAAGTTAAAGGGTTGGTTCGCCAGATACCAACGGGTGATCTGCGCGTTGGCATCCTTCATGCAGTGGAGCCACTGGAGGGGCGTGTGGTCCGAACAAAGGGTGAAAGGGTGTCCCAGCAGGTAGTAATGGAGGGCAAGGACCGCCCACTTGATGGCCAGGCACTCCTTCTCTATGGTGCTGTAGTGCCCCTCACGCACTGACAGCTTCTGACAGCACTAGGCGATCCTCCCCCTCCTGGGACAAAACAGCCCCCAGCCCTCTGTCTGATGCGTCCGTCTGCATATAAAAGGGAGAGAAAAGTCAGGGGAGTGTAACAGTGGCCCCCCACACAGTGCAGCCTTTACCTCAGAAAAAGCCCGCTGGCACTGCTCCGTCCACTGGACCGGATCTGGTGCTCCCTTTTTAGTGAGATCAGTCAGTGGGCTGGTGATGTCCGAATAATTAGGTATAAACCTATGATAATAGCCAGCCAGCCCCAGGAACTGTCTCACCCCCTTTTTGGTCTTGGGCCTCGGGCAGGCCGCAATTGCCGCCGTCTTGTTAATTTGGGGACGCACCTGCCCGTTGCCCAAGTGGAAGCCCAGATACCGTACTTCCACCCGCCCAATTGCACACTTCTTCGGGTTGGCTGTGAGGCCTGCATGCCTCAGCAACCTAAGGACGGCCCTCAGATGTTGGAGGTGCCTCGGCCAGTCATTACTATAGATAATTATATCGTTGAGATAGGCGGCCGCATAGGCAGCGTGGGGGCGAAGGACCCTATCCATCAGCCACTGAAATGTAGCGGGTGCCCCAAACAGCCCAAAAGGAAGTGTGACAAACTTGTGTAAGCCGAACGGTGTGGAAAAGGCTGTTTTTTCTCGGGATAATGAAGTCAAGGGGATCTGCCAATAACCCTTTGTTAAATCCAGTATTGAGTAAAAGCAAGCCGTGCCTAGTCGATTGAGCAACTCATCAATACGAGGCATTGGGTACGCATCGAATTTAGACACCGCGTTGACCTTCTTATAGTCGACACAGAACCGGACCGACCCGTCAGCCTTGGGAACCAAGACCACCGGGCTGCTCCAGTCACTGTGGGACTCCTCGACAATGCCCATTTTGAGCATGGTCTCAAGTTCTTCCCGAACCACCTTTTTCTTGTGTTCGGGCAGTCTGTAAGGACGGCTGCGCACTACCACCCCCGGGGGCGTCTCAATGTGGTGTTCTATGAGGTGGGTGCGGCCGGGCAGGGGCGAGAACACATCAGAAAATTCTGTTTGCAACCGGGCGACCTCCGCAAGCTGGGTCGGTGAGAGGTGGGCTCCACAGGGGACCAGAGTGGTGGGTGATGCCAATTTTCCCTTTTGAACCTCTGGCCCCAGCTCCGCCTTCTCAGGAACCACCGACACCAGCGCCACGGGGACCTCCTCGTTCCAACGTTTTAACAGATTGAGGTGGTATACCTGTAACGCCCCACCCCTGTCCGTTCGCCTCACCTCATAGTCGACGTCCCCGACTCGCCGTGTGACCTCAAAGGGTCCTTGCCACCTGGCGATTAATTTAGAGCTCGACGTGGGCAACAGTACGAGTACTTTATCTCCCGGTGCGAACTCCCTGAGGTGCGTACCCTTGTTGTACTGGCGGGTTTGTCGTTCTTGGGCCTGCCGCAAATTCTCCTGGGTTAGGTGGGTGAGTGTGTGGAGTTTTGCGCGCAGGTCAATAACATATTGGATTTCGTTTTTACTTTGTGAAGGTCCCTCCTCCCAATTTTCCCGCAGCACATCTAGAATGCCGCGCGGCTTACGCCCATATAACAATTCAAACGGGGAGAACCCCGTCGAGGCTTGTGGGACCTCTCACACTGAAAACAACAAGGGTTCGAGCCACTTATCCCAGTTAAGTGTGTCCTCACTTATGAATTTTTTAATTATATTTTTGAGGGTGTGATTGAACCGTTCAAGTAAACCGTCCGTTTGTGGGTGATACACGCTGGTGTGGATCAGCTTAATACCCAACAACTTATACAGTTCCTTTAGTGTACGTGACATAAACGCTGTGCCTTGGTCAGTCAGAATCTCTTTCGGGATTCCAACTCGGGAGATAACGCGGAACAGCGCCTCCGCAATACTGCGTGCTGAGATATTGCGAAGAGGCACTGCTTCCGGGTATCGCGTTGCATAGTCCACCAGAACTAATATAAAGCGGTACCCTCATGCTGACTGATCTAATGGCCTGACGAGATCCATCCCAATTCTTTCAAACGGGGTCTCGATTAATGGGAGAGGGCGCAAAGACACTTTTGGAATGGCCGCTGGATTTACTAACTGGCATTCGCGGCACGCCGTACACCACCTACGGACATCGCCACAAATCCCCGGCCAATAGAATCGGGCCATTATTCAGGCTAGTGTCTTATCCTGCCCTAAGTGTCCAGCCATGGGATTAAAGTGAGCTGCCTGGAATACCAATTCCCGGCGGCTCTTCGGAATTAAAAGCTGCGTGATTTGCTCTTTAGTTTGAGTGTCCTGCGTCACTCGGTATAATCTATCCTTCATAATCGCAAAGTAGGGGAAGGACGGGGTGGCGCTTAGCTGGATCGTTTGACCATTGATTACTCTCACTTGGTCAAATGCATGCCGCAGAGTCTCGTCTCGCGACTGCTCTAATGGGAAATCCGCGAGGGATTCCCCGAGAGACAGAGGAGGGGCCGGTGGCTCCTCACTCTGACGTGGAGCTGACGTAGACGGCTCAGTGACAGCTGCTCCCGCCAACGCAACACCGGGACCTCCCCTTATTAAACAGGACCCACTCTTCACTAGATGACTCATTAAATCCCGAAATCCCGGCCAATCAGTCCCCAAAATTATAGAGTGGGTGAGGCGAGGATTAACCGCCGCCTTTACTATAAATTTCTCCCCTCGAAACAGAATGTGAACTGACACTAAAGGGTAGCTGTGAACATCCCCGTGCACACACAACACCATCACCAATTGTGCTCCCCCCAATGCCTCGTCTTACACCAGGCTTTGGTGGATTGAGGTCTGATTACAGCCGGAATCCACCAAAGCCTGATATGTATCCCCTTGGATACTCACCGGTATGCAATATGCTCTGGCCCGATCGAGGGCAGCTCCTGGCACATCGGGGATCCAGACCACCGCGCCCACCTCCATTACCATGCACTGCTGTTGGAGGTGGCCCGGCTCCCCGCAGCGCCAGCAAACCGGCCCGGGCTCCCTCTCTGCACTGGTGCTCTGGGGCTCACTCACCTGAGGGGGGGGGGGGGGAGAGACAGACACAGACGGGAGGAAAGGGAGGGCACCGCGGGTGCGGCGGGCCGGCTGGGGTGGGGCCGGCCCCCGCCTCCGCAGTGGGGGAACGGGGCGAGGATGAGACACAGGAGGAGAGGGGGAGAGAGAGAGGAGAGGGGAGAAGTGGTTGTTTGCTGCCCTGCCATCGGGACAGCCACCAAATGGTCCTCCACCAGCTCGATTGCCTGATCCAGCGACGCCAGGCGGTGGCACTGGACCCACTCTGCAGCTCCGGCTGGTAGACGCGCGATGAACTGCTCCAGCGCCACCTGGTCGATGATCCCCTCGGTGTCGCGGTTGTCGGCCCTCAACCACTGCCCGCAGGCGTCCCGGAGTTGTTGGCCAAACGCGAACGGCCGGCCGACTTCCTCCAATCGCAACACATGGAAGCACTGCCATTGTTGCTCGGGGGTGCGCCCCACACGCTGGAGGATGGCCCAGCGAAGGTCCGCGTAGGCCAGCCGGCGGTTGGCGGGG
The DNA here is from genome assembly GCF_027579695.1 of Neoarius graeffei. Classification (NCBI taxonomy): domain Eukaryota; kingdom Metazoa; phylum Chordata; class Actinopteri; order Siluriformes; family Ariidae; genus Neoarius; species Neoarius graeffei. The sequence continues at coordinate 53,335,720 of NC_083580.1, forward strand.
AGCTGTAGCGTGGCCAGCTGCGCCTCTCCCGTTAGCAGGGGGAGGAGGCGCACCACTTGCTGTTCTATCGGCCACCCCGAGGTCTCTGCAACCTGTTCAAAGAGCGTGAGGAAGGCCTTGGGGTCGTCCTGCGGGCCCATCTTCGTCAGGGTGAAGGGGGCCGGTCCCGCGGCGGTGGACCCTGCCGACGCGAGGAGGTGCCGGAACGCCTGTCGCTCCTCCTGCTGAGCCAGCATCAGGGCCTCGAACCGCTGTTCTTGTTCCCTCCAGAGGGCGACTAGTGCCTGGTGCTGGCTTTGCTGGGCCGTGGCGAGGGCGTGGACCAGCTCGGCGAAAGGGGAGGACTCCATGGGGCTGTTTTCTCCTGTGCTCCGTCCCGGGTTTCAGTACCACTGTAACAACTCGGATGGGTGGGTGGAGCACAGAAGGACGGCAGGCCAGAACTGAGGTCACAAACACGTTTATTAAAGCTTTTCAGCCTTAACTATACTTTCATCCACATATACACATACGACACACACACACACACGTGTTCTGGTTGGGAGAGAGCCCGCTCTGCTCTCGCTCTCCTCCTTAAATAGGGCGCGGCTCCTGGGAAGACACACAAACAGGTTAATTCACATCAGGTGTAGTGATTCTGCCAATTACCTTCCCTGACTCCGCCCTCCGGTCACAGACCGACGCTTGACCACGCCCCCACTGCCACACATATTTTTAAGTGTTTGATTACATTGTTTGACCAGCCCATCCGTTTGCTGATGGTAAACACTGGTATGAAATGATTTTATTCCCAGTAATTTGTACAGTTCATGTAGTGTACATGACATAAAAATAGTGCCTTGATCAGTCAGGATTTCTTTCAGAATCCCGACTTGGGAGATAATGTGGATGAGTGGCTCCACCACACTATGTGCAGAGATATTGCGAAGAGGCACTGCTTCCAGGTATCACATTGGATAATCCACTATGGCTAATATAAAGTGACACCCTCGTGCAGATCGATCTAATGGCCTGACAAGATCCATGCCAATTATTTTGAAGGGGATCTCAATTAACAGTAATGGGTGCAATGGTGCTCTTTGCGTGGCTGCTGGATTTACCAGCTGGCATTTGTGACAAGCTGCACACCACCTGCAGACATCGGTGTGAATCCCTGGCCAAAAGAAGTGGGCCATGAGATGATTTAGTGTTTTGTCCTGACCTAGATGCCCAGCCATAGGATTATGATGAGCCACATGGGAAAAAAGTTCCCTACAGTTCTTTGGCACCAACAACTGTGTCGTCTTTTCTTCAGTCTGAGTGTCCTGCGTCACTCAATATAGCCAATCCTTAATCATACAAAAATACAGAAAGGAAGGCGTAACATTAGGTTTGGAGAGTTTGACCATCAATTACTTTCACTTGGTCAAAAGCATGCCTCAGAGACCTGTCACACATTTGCTCCAGTGGGAAATCCCCAGAGGGATTTCCCAAAGAGAGAGGAGGAATGGGGCCCTCCCTGCCATCATGATGCAGAGCTGATGTGGATGGCCCTGGGACTGCCTCCCCAACCAATGTTGCCATGGGATTCCCCCATGATGTGCTACTGCAGGACCCATCCACTACCAATTGTGTTATTAATGTTTTAAACCCCAGCCAATCTGTCCCCAGGATAAGTGGATGGGTGAGGCTCGGGCTAACTGCTGCTTCCACACTATGTTTTTCATCCCCAAAATGAACAGTGATGGGCATTAGTGGATATTTGTGGACATCCCTGTGAACACACCTCACCTTCACCAATCGTGCATTTCCCAGTGCCCCACATTAAATCAGGCTTTGATGCATGGAGGTCTGAGTACAAGCAGAATCCACCAAAGCCTCATGTGTACCCCGTTGAATACTCACAGAGACTTGGTATATTCCTGCTCGATTGGGGAAGCCTGCAGCATGTCAGGAATGCAAATCCCCGCCCCTTTGCGGAAGTGCTGATCCCAGGAAATCCCAGCCTTCTTGTTGCATCGGCAGACCTGCCCTGACTTTCTCCTGATTTTGGTGGGCATGGACAGGCTCACCTGTGGAGAAAAAGAGGGGGTTAATGGCAGCATAGACCTAGAAGGAGAAAGGGGTGAGGAGACACGAGGACAGACACAAGTGCAGGAAGTGGGTATCGGGGGAATTGGCCCCCCTCTCCATGGGGCTGGGGTAGGGGAGGGGCAAGGAGAGGGAGAGGGACAGAGCAAGAGAGAGAGAGAGAGAGAGAGGAAGAGAAGCTGCAGGAGTGCCTGCTCCTGGAAACACCATCAGGTGGTCCTCTGCCAATCGGACTGCCTCCTCCAGTGACACTGCATGGTGACACTGGACCCACATCAAGGTCTCACTCATCAGTTGGGCAACGAACTGTTCCGGTGTCACGCAATCAATGATGTCCTCCATATTGCACTCAGCTGCCAGCAGCCACTGTCGGCAAGCATCTTGGAGCTGCCGCACAAACGTAAACGGGTAGCCGACTTTGCTGTAGGCCAGCGCATGGACCACTGGCGATGTTCTTCAGGGCTATGGCCTACAGTATAGCCGACTTCAGGTCTAGGTACTCCAGCATGCTGGTGGCTGGGAGCTGCCGAGCTGCGAGCTGTGTTTCCTCTGACATGAGCAGCAATAGGTGAGCTGCCCACTGTGAGGTTGGCCACGAGCTCACCTCCGTGACATGGTCAAACAGCTTGAGGAAGGCTTCTGGATTGTTCTACAGCCCCATCTTGATCAGCTGAACAGGAACGTGGGCCAGAAGAGTGACTGCTGGAGTACCCGCTGACAGGACAAAGCTCCACACCACCTGCTGGTCCTTCACTTGAGCCATGTACAGGGTCTGGATGCGCTGCCCCTGATCGAAGGACAGTGTGAGAAGCTCTTGGTGCTGGCATTGGAGGTTGATGGTGAGGGTCTGGAGGAGCTCCCTGACTGGTTTGGACTTCCTGGCTGTGATTTTTCCTCAATTCCTGGGTTTTGGCACCAGTGTAACAATTCCCTGAGGTGGGACAAGGAGGAAGATGGATTGGGAACAGGCACGACAATTCAAGGTGCACTTTTATTTTTACTGCTCACTTTTCAATGCCTAACACATAGGTACACACAGGTTGCAGAACACAGCTCACTCTCTCGTCGCTGGCTATCTGAAAGGCACACAGAGACATGCATTAATGGACAGTCAGTAATTAGACACAGGTGTAACTCATCACATGTTACCTGCTGGTTCAGCCTGACTCCTCACCATTCACAGCTGATGCTCAACCACACCCCCATTGCTACACCTATATATTTCATAGCGCCTCAGAATGTGCTTTCTCTCATGCATGTTATGTCTGTTTTTGTGTGTGTCTTGCATACACAGAGTAAACTTGCCATCTTTTTTGCCTTTGCCTCAGTTTGCATACCTCTACACTCTCAGAAAATAAAGTATATTATTGTACCTTTAGTGGTAAAACGTCTTGCCGCTGGGGCAGTACCCTTTAGAGTACTTATTTGTACCCTTTATATACTGCTTGGGAACATATATGTATCTTTTTGGCCCTAAAAAATGGTACACATAGTTATCTTGCAGTCCAATAATTAGTCCTAGGGGATACATTAGTGTAGATTGTACCTTGGGGGACAGAAATGGACTCCTACTGTACCCCTTTTTCTGACAATGTACTTCTGGGCTAAGGCGACATGTCTTTTAAACCCCTCAAACATAAATGGGATCTGGTGAATTCAATACCTGGCAACCCAGAGCCACCAACCCATTGCCATTAGACCTGGTTCATAGGTAAATTTTGCCAATCTGTATAACAAATAACACCACTTGACCTTGTGACGAATAAATTTATCATTTTCTTCTATAGATATTTTCATGAATCAACTCATTTGCTGATTCAGCCACAAATAAGATCAGCCATTCGGGTAAGAATTCGGAGCCATGTGTAAGTCAGATACTCATAAATTTAAAATAAAGTTTGATCCTGGAGCTATTCAGCATGAACATGCATAACTCCTTAGAAAGTAGGCATGATCCTCAAACCCAAATGGAGGTGGAAAGAAGGAAATGTGTGGCTGTGGAGGGAATCAGGGGGAAAGCCTTCACTGATACAGTCTCTGATTGTTTCTCACAGTAAGTCCACAAATGCCACTGCCTTGGCTCACTTCCTGTTTCCTGTTTCCTGTGAGCATCATGACACTGTGACCTAAAGCAACAGAGTAACACACAGAAACTTAGTCAACATCAGTGTTGGTCAATAACAGACACTAACAATTAACACTGTCAGGTCACAGAACAATGCAAAGTCACCTCCTGGCATCCATCTGTCACTTCCCGTTAAATAACTGTTCTCTAAAGACAGGGTTTCCGTAAGATAACACTCCTCAAGGGTGACGAACAAAAGAAAAGATATCCGTTAAGTAAAACAATGTGTAATGTGGAAAAACTGAGCGAGAGAGAGCGCAAGCGAGAGAGAGATCTTTAATGACACTTAAGATTTACTGTAGATATCCTGCATAATATTCAGTACAATGATACTATCTGTATCTGCAGGAAGCCGAGACTTTACAATTCAAAACGTGACTCATCAGCAGAACAACTCACATGCTCTCTGTTCTATTTCCTGTTTAAGTTCTTAATTTAGATCAAGATGTTCAGCCTGAAAAACCTGATACAGCAACCTACACTGAAATCAACTAGGATCAATATTTCTACTCTTATTACAGATTCCGGGAAAAATGCATGATACATTTCATTATGGAACACTAGTGCTTACAATGTTGCTGAAGAGACGATAAATACTGCAGTCTAGCAAAAAAGAAGTTGATTAAAAAGCTGTTTGTCATGCAATAAATATTCAATTTTCATGAGTGGAAATACCTTATAATAGATAATAATGCATACATGTCAACCTTTGGTCAATCAAACCTGTATAACCAACCTCCAAAATCTGTATTTCCCTTATAAAATCCTTATAAGATGCAAATTAAAATAATTTACCTAAAATTTGAATGATAATTAACAATGATATATCCAAGTTACTTTTTATTCAATATTAATAACAATAAACCTTCAGAATGAATACAAAGCTCCAATGTTTGACAAAAACACAAAGTGTCACTCTAATGTTCTGAATTGCACTCCATGACAGCTTTTTTTTAGCAGTCTGCACCAATACCTCACTAGGCTGCATGTCACAGCAAGTGTCTGTGTTGATCTTGCCGGAGTGCCCATTCAGAATCTTTTCAGTCGCTACTGAAAGTCGCTCAGGTGGAAATACGCATTTCAAACAAAATGTTACTTCCCGGTTGGCGGGATTCTCGCAATGCAGTGTGCGCATGATCAAAAGTGGAATGAAGTCTCGCTACCACAAGATAACACGCGATTTCATAAGACTCTTTACTGGCTGTTTGTGCTTTCTGTGGTGTACAGTACGTTTGTAAATGTTATGCGCTCTTTTATCATCGTGGGAATTGATTATAGCTCTAAATAAATATTGAAGTTTTTTTTAAAGAATCCGTATAACTTTATTTGTACGCCTGTATACTATGTTTATTGAATCAAATCTGTATAAAATACGGACATTCCGTATAGGTTGACATGTATGATAATGTAATCAAATCAGATTAAGTAAGATTAAAAATAACACAGATTTGGGTTACTATAAGATGAGAGCTGAGCAGATATTATGTGGATGGTGAACCACTAACGATAACATAGAGCACTGGACAGTTTAAATGGACTACAAAAAGTATCATTTAAACAATAACAATTATTATTCTTGTGCTGAAATTATCCAGCATCTTTGAATTCGCTGAAAGCACAACATAAATGTCAAGTGCACAAAAAAAATGTCATTTCAAAAGACAATAAAAACCACAACAATTAACTTTCCTGAATCTTTTGTTGTACTGACTCTGTGGCACTCGAGGTTTCTGCATTCATATACTTACATACAGAAATCGTTAAAAGTTCTACATACTCTACAACACAGTGGTTCTCTATATGACAAGATTGCAAGTAGAACAAGAGCCTAATAACCCTTTAACTACCACTGAAATCACAATGGATGTCTCAGAGGATTTTTTTACCTGTCCCTTAGTGTTAAAGATACTAACAAGAGATGATACTATATAGCCAAATGTTTGTGGACACCTCATCATCATATCCATATGTACTTTTTTTGTATATCCCATTCAGTATTTAGTCCCCTGTACAGGTCTGGAATTTCGTCATTTTAGGGGCAAGGCCACTTGGCCTTTTGTGCTATCAATTTTTTGAGGGTACAAAGGCCAAAAGCCAGGGCACCAAGGCCATAAAATAAAACAATGATTTTAAGTTCACGTCTATAATGAATTTAATTTAAGGACTAATGACTCTTCTGAGGAAGATTGGAGTCTCAGTCGAAACTATCAAGCAGGTAAAGAAACATCTCCTACACTATTATGTCTGAAGATAAGAAAATATTGAACACATCTAAACTTATCAATCCATCACTCACTTCAAAAATTGTACAACTTATTAAACCTATATCCTCCCATAATTTTTGTTCAATTGACACTGAATGTGCAAGAGCATCTTCAGACTGTACTACTACGCAGATTTTTGATTAATCAAAATTGAGCCCGGAGTACATCAAAATGTTTGACTGTAAATGGAACAGCATGCAGGCTACTGATTAACCCATAAGAGCCCAGACCGATTTCTCAATCAAGGAAAATTATTGAGGAAATAAAATGAAATAAATAGACGACAAAGAAAACATTTCTGACCTTTTATTTTTTAAAATAGCACTTTCATGTCTCAAGATCTGAAATATTAAATTGCAAATTTGCAGAACACTGCAACACTATTACACTGTTAACCCAAAAGTTCATTCTATGCAAACAGTTTGAGTAAATACCACTTTTAAAGATTAGTTTTATTGCATTACTTAAACAGTATGAGTATATGAAGAGTATATGAGACAGTCATTGGGTGTACTCATTTTTGTAATTTAAACAAACTTAAACTATCATGTTTTACCTCAGGCCACAGTGCTGCCCTGTTGTGATTGGCTCAAAACTCAAGACAAGTCTGCGCTTGTCTGTTGACGGCTACAGAGGAAGTTGTGCCATTTTCTAATTTACACAGAGCAATTTAAGGTCTTTGCACTTTTGACAGCAAGCTAATTAGCATTTGTTACCGGCTACAGTCGGGACTCGGCACGTTAAAAGTGGGTCAACGTTGTAACGACATAACGTTACTGTACAAGCAATGCTTATTTAACGGTAACAAACTTAAGCCCTATATGTTGAAATTCCTATCTTATTCGTTTGTTAATTTATCACACAGTCTTACCTCAGTCAACTTCTTCCCTCCTTCTGTGAAAATTCAACGTCTCAGACGCGGACACAAGTGGGCGGGGGATGCATTTGATTAAGTCTCCTGGTTGGCTGGTGATAGATTGGTGTCATTATAGCACGTCGGAGCGGTTCATGCCAGGCTCGAGTCCGATCCACCACTGATGAGTTGCCCAATAAGAATCCAGAATGTCATCAAAAGACGTATTTTTTTCTCAATAGACACAGGTGATGTTAAAGCCTACTGGCAGTCACAAGGCAGACTACAAAACCGCAAAACCGCAGGGCATCAAGGCCACTGTGGCCTTCCGGCAGATATTTTTTTCCAAGGGCACAAGGCCAAATTGAGAGGGCACGAGGGCCATGGCCCTTGTGGCCCTCGTGAAATTCCTGCCCTGCCCCTGTAACAAGTCCCTGATGTGGGTGGAGTACAGAAGCATGCCAGGTGGGAGTTGATGTTCACACACTTTATTTCACTTATTCTTAGCTTTTCAGCTTCATTCACTCACACAGTCACACACGCAACACACACACACACACACACACGTGTTCTGGTCGGGGGAGCTTCCCTCTTTCTGCTTTCTCCCTCCTTTTCTATCCTCTGTTACTGCAACACAGACACACAACATTAATTAACCACAGGTGTATTGACTTTGCCACTCACCTTCCCTGGCCCCACCCTTTATTCACAAACTGATGCTAGGCCACGCCCCCATTGCCACATACCCCCACTGCTTGACTCAGGCCGGGAAGCCGTCCAGCCTGCAGCAGACTAAACATCCCCCCCCCCCCCCCCGGCCGGGACAGGAAGTACACCACTACCATCTGTGTCCCCAGCCTGTGGACCACCTCGAATTTAAATGGCTGGAGGGCTAGATACCCACCGGTGATCTGTGCATTGGCATCTTTCATGTGGTGGAGCCGCTGGAGGGGCGCGTGGTCCGAACAGAGGGTGAAAGGGTGCCCCAGCAGGTAGTACCGGAGGGTGAGTACTGCCCACTTGATGGCCAAACACTTTCTCGATGGTGCACGTCAAGAGCTTGCAGCTGATATACAGCACGGGGCGTTCCTTGCTCTCCACCTTCTGGGACAAAAATGCCCCCAGCCCTCTGTCCAATGTGTCCGTCTGCAAAATAAAGGGGAGAGAGACGTCAGGGGAGTGTAGGAGTGGCCCCCCACACAGTGCAGCCTTTACCCTGGTGAAAGCCTGTTGGTACTGCTCTGTCCACTAGACCGGATCTTGTGCTCCCTTTTTAGTGAGATCAGTCAGCAGGCTGGTGGTGTCCAAATAATTAGGTATGGACCTACAATAGTAGCCAGACAGCCCCAGGAACTGTCTCACCCCCTTTTTGGTCTTAGGCCTCAGGGAGGCCGCAATCGCTGCTGTCTTGTCAATTTGGGGACGCATCTGTCCATGACCCAAGTGGAAACCCAGATACCGTACTTCCACCTGCCCAATTGCACACTTTTTCGGGTTGGCTGTGAGACCCGCCCACCTCAGCAACTCTAGGATGGCCCTAAGGTGTTCTACGTGCTGCGGCTAGTCACTGCTGTATATGATTATATCATCTAAGTAGGCTGCCACATAGGTGGTGTGGGGGCAGAGGATCTTGTCCATGAGCTGCTGGAATGAAGCGGGAGCCCCAAACAACTCAAAAGGAAGTGTGACAAACTGGTGTAATCCAAACGGTATGGAAAAAACAGTTTTCTCTCGGGATAGAGGAGTCAAGGGGATCTGCCAATATCCCTTTGTCAAATCCAGTGTCGAATAAAAGCGAGCAGCACCTAACTGATTGAGCAACTCGTCAATGCGAGGCATTGGGTATGCATCGAATTTAGACACTGCATTGACTTTTCTATAGTCCACACAGAACCGGACCGACCCGTCAGCCTTGGGTACCAGGACCACCGGGCTGTTCCAGTCACTGCATGACTCCTCGATTATGCCCATGCTGAGCATGGCCTCGAATTCTTCCCAAACCACCTTTTTTTTGTGTTTGGGTAAGTGGTAAGGGTGGCTATGCGCCACCACCCCAGGGGCATTTCAATGTGGTGTTCTATGAGGTGGGTGTGGCTGGGAAGGGGAGAAAACACATCAGAAAATTCCTCCTGCAACTTGGCTATCTCTGTGAGTTGGGCTGGTGAGAGGTGGTCTCCACAAGGGACCAGAGTGGTTCGGGTTGTGGTTTTGGTTGTTTTTACCTCCGGCCTTAGCTCCGCCTTCTCCGAAACTACCAACACCAATGCCACAGGGACCCCCTTCCAATACTTTAATAGATTGAGGTGGTATATTTGTAGAGCCCCACCCCTATCCATTTGCCTCACCTCATATCAACATCCCCGACTCGCCGTGTGACCTCGAAGGGCCCTTGCCACTTGACAACTAATTTGGAACTTGATGTGGGCAATAATACGAGTACTTTGTCTCCCGGAGTGAAATCTCTAAGGCGCGTGCCCCTGTTGTACAGCCGGGTTTGACGTTCTTGTGCCTGCCGCAAATTCTCCTGGGTTAAGTATGTGAGAGTGTGGAGCTTTGCGCACAGATCGAGAACATATTGAATTTAATTCTTACTAGGTGAAGGTCCCTCCTCCTAATTTTCCCACAGCACGTCCAAGATGCCATGCAGCTTTCGCCCATATAATAATTAAAACAGGGAAAATCCTGCAGAGGCTTGCTGGACCTCTTTTATCGCAAATGACAGGGGCTCGAGCCATCTGTCCCAATTACATGCATCTTCATTTACAAACTTCTGAATTAGATTTTTAAATGTTTGATTAAACCTCTCTACCAAACCATCTGTTTGTGGGTGATAGACGCTGGTGCAGATAGATTTAATTCCCAACAACCCATACAGCTCATGCAGTGTGCATGACATAAACGAAGTGCCTTAGTCTGTTGGGATTTCTTTTGGAATCCCAACCCAGGAGATAATATGGAAGAGCACTTCCACAATACTGTGTGCTGAGATACTGCGGAGAGGCACCGCTTCTGGATATCGCGTTGCATAGTCCACCAGAACTAAAATAAAGTGATATCCTCATGCTGACTGATCTAATGGCCCAACGAGATCCATACCAATTCTTTCAAAGGGGGTCTCGATTAGAGGGAGAGGGTACGAAGGCACTTTTGGAGTGGCTGCGGGATTTACTAATTGGCATTCGCGGCACACCACACACCACCAACGAATGTCCCTGCGAATGCCAATAGAACCGGGCCATTATTCAGGCTAGTGTTTTATCCTGCCCTAAGTGTCTGGCCATGGGATTCAAGTGAGTCACATGGAATACGAGTTCCCTATGGCTCTTAGGGATTAACAACTGGGTTATTAGTTCACCGGTTTGAGTGTCCTGTGTCACTTGATACAGTCTATCTTTAATAATCGCAAAGTACGGGAAGACGGGTGCCGCATTTGGCTGGAGAGTTTGACCATTGATTACTCTCACTTGGTCAAACGTATGCTGCAAAGTCTTGTCCCATGACTGCACTAAAGGGAAATACTCGAGGGAATCCCCGAGAGAGGGAGGAGGGATGGGCTGCTCCTCACTCCTCGTATTTTCCTGATGCGGTGATGACGTGGATGGCTCTGTGACAGCTTCTCCACTCAGTGCCACACTGGGATCCCCCGGTTACATTTTACGGCAGGACCCACTCCCTACTACATATTCCATTAAAGTTTGAAACCCTGGCCAATCAGTCCCCAAAATCAGCGAGTGGGTGAGACAAGGATTAATCGCCGCCTTAACTCTATGCTTTTGGCTCTGGAATAGAATATGGACAGACACTAGAGGATAACATCCCTGTGCACACACAACACCTTCACCACTTGTGCTCTCCCCAATGCCTCACACCAGGCTTTGGTGAATTGAGGTCTGATTACAACCAGAATCCACCAACACGTGATATGTATCTCCTTGAATGCTTACTGGTATGGGATACGTTCCAGCCCAATTGGGGGCAGTCTCTGATGTGTCGTGGATGCGGATCACAGCTCCCACCTCTGTTGCAGAGCCCTGACTTGAGAGATGCTACGGCTCCCCGCCACGTGAGCACACCGGCCTAGGCTTTCCCTCTGCACCGGCATTATTGGCGTCAATCACCTGGGGGGAGAAGACATAGACACAGAAGAGGGAGATGGGAGGACACCGCGGGTGCGACGGGCAAGCTGGGGAGGAGCCAGCTGCCTCCGTGGTGGGGGAATGGGGTAGGGAAGAGAGAGAGAGGGAGGGGGAAAGGAGAGAAACAAAAAGAAAATGAGGAGAGGCGCCTTGTCTGCCTGCTGTTGGAACCGCCTCCAGATGGTCCTCCACCAACTCAATGGCTCATTCTAGTGACGCCGGGCGATGACACTGGACCCATTCTGCCATTCCTTCCAGAAGTTGAGAGGTGAACTGTTCCAGTGCCACCAGATCGATGATCCCGTTGGCATCACAGTTTTCTGCTCTCAGCCACCACTGCCAGGCGTCCTGGAATTGCTGGCCAAATGCGAATGGCTGGCCGACCTCCTCCAATGTCATTGTCCGGAAGCGCTGGTGATGTTGTTCCGAGGAGTGGCCGACACGCTGCAGGATGGCTTTCTTCAGGTCGGCGTACATGTGCCGGCTGTCAGCAGGGATCTGTAGTGCTGCGAGCTGTGCTTTGCCAGTCAGAAGCGGGAGGAGGCGTGCCATGCACTGCTGGAGCGGCCACCCCCACATTTCAGCCACTTGCTCAAAGAGAGTGAGGAAAGCTTCCAGATTGTCCTGCGGGCCCATCTTTGTGAGGGTGACATGAGGAGGGTCTGCCGTGGTGACAGTCGAAGCCGCTGCCGACGTGAGCAGATACCAGAATGCCTGTTGATCTTCTTGCTGGGCCAGCATCAAGGCTTCAAAGCGTTGCTCTTGCTCCTTCCAGAGGGCAGTCAGTGCTTGATGCTGGTTCTGCTGGGTGGTAGCGAGGGCATGGATGAGCTCTTTGAATGGGGAGGACTCCATGTGGTGGTTCTCTTCTATACATTCCAGGATTTGGCACCACTGTAACAAGTCCCTGATGTGGTTGGAGTACAGAAGCATGCCAGGCGGCAGTTGATGTTCACACACACACTTTATTTCACTTATTCTTAACTTTTCAGCTTCACTCACTCACACAGTCACACACGCAACACACACAGGTGTTCTGGTTGGGAGAGCTTCCCTCTTTCTACTCCCTCCCTCCGTTTCTATCCTCTGTCACTGCAATACAGACACGCAATATTAATTAACCACAGGTGCATTGACTTTGCCACTCACCTTCCCTAGCCCCATCCCTCCATTCACAAGCTGATGCTAGGCCACACCCCTGCTACCACATCCCCCTTTGCTGTATAATAACGTCACTCTTCTGGGAAGGCTTTGCATTAGATGTTGAAGTGTGGCTGAAAGCATTTGTGCTCACTCAGCCGCAAGAGCATTAATGAGGTCAGGCCCTGATGTTTTGTGAGAAGGCTTGGGGTGTAGTCAATGTTCCAGTTCATCCCAAAGGTGTTCAGTGGGGTTGAGGTCAGGGCTCTGTGTAGCCACTCGGGTTCTTTCACATAAACCATGTCAAACCATGTCTTCATGAAGCTCGATTTGTGCACAGGTACATTATCATGCTGGAACAGATTTTGGTCCCTTAGTTCCAGTGAAAAGAAATTGTAATGCTACGGCACACAAAGAGATCATATGCAATTGTGCACTGTCAACTTTGTGGCAACAGTTTTGGGAAGTCTCAAATATGGATGTGATGATCAGGTGTCCACATACTTCTGCATATATAGTGTATCTTTGAAGGGAAAAAATGTATTCTCCCTGTAATTTTGTAGTTCATCATGGACATTTAAACAGTAATATTAACAGCAAGTGCGAGGGCGGCTGGAAGAAAGATGACTGGTTGAGAGTGATCAATCATAGCAATCATAGCTGTGGGAAAATAACTCAATTTCCTGCCCCCAAAGTCTCAAAATTCAACTTGAAGCATGAGCAGAGTGTATCCTATGAGTGAGCAACAGCAAAGTATTACTGTGTGTCACTGTTGACTGCACACAGAACAGGAAACATCTCTGTGTGCTCAATTCACTGTGGCCCTGAATAGCTTTGTGTGGTCACAAAATCTATTACTAACCACCCTCACTAATACTGTTCCACACACTCAGGTCAGCTGCCTTCACATTCTATAATAATGATTAATAACTAAACCTCATAATCATCATTTCAGGGATAACAATAAAAATTATGAAGATTCATAATCAAGCACAACTTCATGATAGTCCAAGTAAATGTCTAAAACCATATACTGTATCCTGCCCTGGAGGAGGATCCTGCTCTACACTAATAGATCATTAGCTTATTAGCAGGAAACATGTTTTGTCTGTGTGTTTTTACCCCACTGGGACTGTTCAGTGCTGGATGCCACTTCTTTGGAATGATGGAGAACACAATTCTGTCCTGATACACTGCTTGAAATTCTACATCAGTAAAAGTAAAAGAGTTTTGGGAATCTGTTCTCTGTTCTCCATTTTTAGCCATCTTATTAAATTACTTTCAGGTTTGTTTAACCACGAGTTGGCCAAGTGGTTACTGTGCCTGCCTCTTGACCAGAAGATCGTGAGTTCTATTCATGGTTGAGTTATACCAAGAACCTTCATAAAAATGGTACCTACTGCTATCTGGCAAGGCACACTGCAATAAAGATGTGAGTAGGGAATTAAACTATTGTGGGTACCAGAGGACCAGCCCCCCCACTGTAACCCTAACTATGTAATAGGCGAGGGGCCAAGGGCTACTGAAACAGAGATTGGCACTGCCTTCAGGGCCTGGTTAGTACTTGGATTGGAGACTGCCCAGGAAGACCAGGTGCTGATACGGAAAAGACTTTGACAGGTTTGTTTAGATTTGGCAGGGCTGTGGTGTATCTCAAATGTAACTGGTCGTTGTGTAAATCAATGAAGCACTTCAATACAATGTAATTCTGACTTCCTGTTTGAGAAGGAAATGTGTCAAAAGAATCAAATCATAGCTAAGAAGCAATTTCATTGAGACTGAATATTACTGTGTTACTAAAACTTTGACCTCTGACTAGCAAAAATTAATCAAACACAACTCAAAATTCCTACTCAAAAACTTGGGAAGGTCTCCTTAGCCCAGAGTTCAGCAAGTGACATCAAATCAACATGGCTGCTTACAGTATTAACAGTCAACAAACTAGCATTTATTTACTGTTATAAATGAGTTATGCTGTATGCACTAGTATTTGCTTTAAATTAATCAACATACAGACATATTAGTTGTTAAATCTATATCATTGACTCAAGATGCTGTTTTGAGGAGGTAAATATTCACCACTCATCACAGTTAGCTTGCTAGCTTTCTGCTAACAAAACAAACAAGGTGGCTCGAGCGTATTGTTATTCCAACATCCCGCTTCAGAGGTAAGTCAAATACAGCAGACGTAAAGAACCATATGAAGAACCTTTGAGTGTAGAGCATCAGGTTACAGTGACTGGAAACAGTACATTTAAACTGCAGCATGTTTAAAGTCTCTAATATCTTGCCAGTGGTGGTCCTGTGGAAACCTGATCATATAAATAATTTATATAGATTGGAACAAGCCAACGTGATGCGGTTGGATTCCATTATATTGTTTCATACAAATAAAATTATAAAAATATGAGCAAAAGATAACTCCTGAAACCTTAATCTCAATGTTTCCTTGGTGAATGGGCCAGATGCACTGTAGAGCACTAATTCTACAGGAATTCAACACCTTTGATCTTTTAAAGTGACCTAAATAGTTTAAATGCTTAGTTTCGTGTAAATGCTGAAATGGCAATGGGTGTGTTGTCAGTACAAGATTTCTGGTGTTGCTACGGTGATGACATCATCAACACTGTATCACTCTAGTCAAACAAAAAGCCTCTGTTATCATACTAAAATCTGGGCTCTATTAAAAATGGCTGACATAATTAGAGCTGCAGATGGAGGAACATTTAAATGTACATCAATAATGTCATCCTGCACACAAAACCTAATCATGATGGAGTAGCAACTGTGTGATATAGCAGCATGACATAAAGACTATAAAAAGTAACAACAACAACAAAAAGTTATATATATCACCTTTCTTCAACCCAAGGATGTTTTACAGAGTAATGACACGACCACAGAAAAGGTAAACAACAAAATAATTAACATGAACATAGACAGCAGACGAGCTGTATGGTACTACCAAAAAAACAGAGTAAAGGCTCTACCAAAGAACAACAAATTAATCAACCAATTGAAGACATAGAAAAGAGACAGAAAAAGAACACAACAAAGTCACATGGGCATAAAAACAACAGACGAGCTCAAAGCAAAGAAACAGATTGAACAGTCAGTGACCAGGAGAAGAGGGATAGCAGAGAGAGAAAAGATAAGATTTAAGTTGAGTTTTGAATTTGGAGAGAGACATACTGTCATGAAGGTTCTGAGGGAGAGAATTTCACAGCTTGAGGGCTGCTACCCTAAATGCCCTGGAACCCATAGTGGATAATTTAAATTTGGGGACAGACAACAGATCAGAAGATGAAGATCTGAGACTGCGAATGGTAGAGTAGGATTGAAATTATTCCATTAGATATTGAGAAGCTTAGCCATGTAGTGCTTTAAATGTAAGCAAAATAATTTTGAACAGCACAGTGGTGTAGTGCTTAGCACTGTTGCCTCACAGGAAGAAGGTTCTGGGTTCAAGCCCAGCAGCCGACAGGGACCTTTCTGTGTGGAGTTTGCATGTTTCATCTGGGTGCTCTGGTTTCCCCCACAATTCAAAGACATGCAGTTAAGTTAACATGAGGCAGCCTTGGGCTGAAGTGCCCTTGGGCTGAAGTGCTCTTGAGCAAGGCACCTAACCCTCAACTTCTCCCCAGGTACTGTAGCTGCCCACTGCTCTGGTATGTGTGTGCTCATTGCTGACTTGTGTGTGTACATGCCTGTGTTCACTGCTTCAGATGGGTTAAATGCAGAGGATGAATTTCATTGTGCTTGAGTGTACATGGAGGCAGCACGGTGGTGTAGTGGTTAGCACTGTCGCCTCACAGCAAGAAGGTCCTGGGTTCGAGCCCAGTGGCCGGCGAGGGAAAGGGCAAACTTTCTGCGTGGAGTTTGCATGTTCTTTCCGTGTCCGTGTGGGTTTCCTCCGGGTGCTCCGGTTTCCCCCACAGTCCAAAGACATGCAGGTTAGGCTAATTGGTGGCTCTAAATTGACCGTAGGTGTGAATGTGAGCGTGAATGGTTGTCTGTGTCTATGTGTTAGCGATGATCTGGCGATGACCTGGCGACTTGTCCAGGGTGTACCCCACCTCTCGCTCATAGTCAGCTGGGATAGGCTCCAGCTTGCCTGTGACCCTGTAGGACAGGATAAGCGGCTACAGATAATGGATGGATGGATTGAGTGTGCATGTAACAAATAAAGGCTTCTTCATACTGAATGTGATCTAGAACAGGGAGACAGTGGAGGTTCTGGAGGATAGGGGAGATGTGTGCCGAGTGTTTAGAGCTGGTGAGGACTCTGGATGCAGAATTTTAAATATATTGAAGCTGAGCAATGGACTTGGCTTGAAGACCAAGGAACAAAGCATTACAATAATTTAGCTACGATGTAATAAAAGCATGGATTAGTGCTTCAGCATCCTTGGTACTGAGTGCATGATAGAGACGTGCGATGTTGTGGAGGTGAAAAAAAAAGGCCATATATTAACAAATAAATCAGTTTCACTGCAATAAAGTACATGGTTAATTCCAAAATGGCTCAAAGGCTCAGATGAAGAAGCTTTATAACAAAAACAAAGTGTAAGATTTAAACATTCAGGATCTAAAAGATGAAACAGATGAGGGAGGAAGAAGGGAACATTGCTCTAGATAATGGTAAAATCCCCCCTCTCCAGTTGATTGACTCCTGACCCCACTGAGGATCTGTCTGAGGATCAAATAACATGCGTAGACGGTGATTTCAAGGTCATATGGTAATTCCCTCCCTCACTAGTCTCTTTCTGAAACCGAATCTGTCCATTTCGCTGACTCAATACCACACTTTCATATACTCAGTCATGGAAGTGATGGATTTCTTGTTGATTATTTGTTATGCTGGATTCATTACAACATGGCGTTTGTGCTTCATACTGATTAGTTCATTATTTAATTTATATTTAATTTTGTTTAAGCTTTAGAAGATATAGCTACTAACATCTGCACTGGAGCACTGGACAGATGACAACTGTAATGGTTGCTATACACCCAAAAGAGACAAATTAAAAGCAATTTGTCACTCATGAGTGTGAATATAAAGCTAAGGTACTTAGCTTCTTAAAAGGTTCTTCTTCAGACCTTTTCTAATTGGCAAGTGCTCTACATAGAACCTTTAAGGGTTCCTCCAGAGAGACCACCAAAGGACATTATATATCTCATCTCATTATCTCTAGCCGCTTTATCCTGTTCTACAGGGTCGCAGGCAAGCTGGAGCCTATCCCAGCTGACTATGGGCGAAAGGCGGGGTACACCCTGGAAAAGTCGCCAGGTCATCACAGAGCTGCACATAGACACAGACAACCATTCACACTCACATTCACACCTACGGTCAATTTAGAGTCACCAGTTAACCTAGCCTGCATGTCTTTGGACTGTGGGGGAAACCGGAGCACCCGGAGGAAACCCACGCGGACAAGGGGAGAACATGCAAACTCCGCACAGAAAGGCCCTCGCCGGCCACAAGGCTCGAACCGGGACCTTCTTGCTGTGAGGTGACAGCGCTAACCACTACACCACCGTGCCGCCCCGACATTATATATATATTTATATAACTTTATACAGCTTGTTGCTTTTGAATTATGAAATCTAATTAGTTAGAAGGTTTAGATTAATTTTCTATAACATATCAAGCTGAATTTATTTATTTTTTTGTCTTATTACATTTAAGAGTGGGGCGGCATGGTGGTGTAGTGGTTAGCACTGTCGCCTCACAGCAAGAAGGTTCTGAGTTTGAGCCCAGTGGCCGATGGGGGTCTTTCTGTGTGGAGTTTGCATGTTCTCCCCATGTTTGCGTGGGTTTCCTCCCGGTGCTCCGGTTTCCCCCGCAGTCCAAAGACATGCAGGTTAGGCTAATTGGTGGCTCTAAATTGACCGTAGGTGTGAATGTGAGTGTGAATGGTTGTTTGTCTCTTTGTGTCATCCCTGCGATGATCTGGTGACTTGCCCAGGGTGTACCCCGCCTCTCGCCCATAGTCAGCTGGGATAGGCTCCAGCTTGCCCGCGACCCTGCACAGGATAAGCAGTTACGAATACTGGATGGATGGACATTTAAGAGTGTGAAAAAAAACCAGAGGCCATAATGAAAGCGATCACAGTGTCTTAACTTGTGTATGTACATTCTACAACATTAAATGTAAATAGAAATGTATAAAAAGTCATTCTTTAATAAATAACAAATTGTAATAACTGGCAAAGTGCTGTGACAACTCTCTCTTGGCATCTCTCTTCCTTCCATTGTTCTCATCCCTCAATGTGCCTTTTAGTCACTTGATTCCATTTTGTATTTTCCTCCACTTCCACAATTCATTCAGTCTGCCGGTGACTTTGTTTTCCCTTCAATTCATTTATGTTCTCTCTCTCTCTCTCTCTCTCTTCTTCTGATGATTGGATATACAGTATGTACGTCTCTCTCTCTCACACACACACACACACACACACACACACACACACACACACACACACACACACACACACACACGTCAGCTTTATAAAGATTTATTACGTTGCACAATTATGCTCCTTTCTGATTCTATAAATTATCACTAGATTTAAACATCAGTGACCTCCTTACATCTCACTGAAGATCAGTACTTTGTTGTGTTGTGTGTCAATTATACTGTATAACTCATACATTATCCATGATCCATATGTGATACATATAACACATACTTAAAAGTAAAATACATTTAATTGTCTTTTACAGCAGTGTTTCTCACTGTCTGTCTTGTTTGACAAGGTTAATGCCAGTCTAAAGAGCCTGTGTCTTAAATCACACACTTCTGTCTCTAGATGATGTGTAAAAACAGCTGTATAAAGTGTGAAGTGTTGGACACTTTTTGCTTTAACCTATCCCAGAAGCAGCAGGTGTCATTGGAGAGACTGGAACACACATGAAGCTAGTGCTGTATTCAAGACCACCTAAACCAAGACCAAGTCATGACCAAGACCAAAGTGTTTCGAGACCAAGACAAGACCAAGACTTTGAGGGGTTGAGATCAAGTCAAGACCAAGACCAAGGCAGAGCAAGACTGAGTCAAGACCAGGACTAGACCAGTGTGTGTGAATGGGGTGGGGAGGGGTGACAGCCATTAACAGAAAGAAAATTTTCAAATTAGAAATGAGTCATGTTATTGGTCACATTTGAAGCATGAAATTTTACATCCAATCACAGTAATGATGTTAAGAAATAAATCAGACAATGCACAGGCAATTTAGTGAACTCCCCAGAGTTGTTGTCTTGACCGGTCTTGAAATAAAATTCTTTATGTCTGAAACAGAGACAAGACCAAGTAAAAATGCAGTCGATTCTGAGATGAGACCGAGACCTTCAAAAAATTGTCTTGAGACCGGTCTCAAGTCCCACGACACTGCATGAAGCCCTCTGTTTAGACCCTTCTTCATCACATCTATTTATCCACAAACTGGTTGTACCTCAGACACAAGTAATAAACCTGATTGTGACGCTTGTGCTTTTTATGCTTTATTTTATGTTTTATTTTTCATTCAGCTTTCTTTATGTACAAAAAGTCAGCATGAGCAGCAGGTGGCTAAAACACACAGTCTCGTCTGTGGTAAAGATTGGAACAGAGGAAGCCGGTCTCAGTTCAGTGTTTTAGAGGAATTTCCTCCTTTGTGTGCTTCAGTAGCACAGTGCATCCATGGAACATTGTTCAGATTCATTAGTGCTGCTTGACAGCCAGCATTGTGCTTCTGCTTTTGGCAAGAATTTCATATGGCAGGTGTGGTTTTGACAACACATGGCAACAGTTTTTGAATTTTCATTTCATCCAAGTTTTCTTGTCATAATAAAACAAAATCCCCAATGCATGATAGGCTACATTTCTGTTATCCTCAAAGTATTACTGTCTACATGTGAAGGAGAAAGGTTCCTATAATATTCTGAAGAGGCCGACTCACCACTGATGCCTCTTACAATTTCTTTACATCCAGAAGGCCACCAGCATCATGGAGAACCCTTCCCACCTCATGAATAATGCTGAAAGCAAACTAAATTAACTCATATGTATGCATTTATGAATTAATATTTCATACTCTAGCAAATTTTTCATCTCATCTCATTATCTCTAGCCGCTTTATCCTTCTACAGGGTCGCAGGCAAGCTGGAGCCTATCCCAGCTGACTATGGGCGAAAGGCGGGGTACACCCTGGACAAGTTGCCAGGTCATCACAGGGCTGACACATAGACACAGACAACCATTCACACTCACATTCACACCTACGGTCAATTTAGAGTCACCAGTTAACCTAACCTGCATGTCTTTGGACTGTGGGGGAAACCGGAGCACCCGGAGGAAACCCACGCGGACACGGGGAGAACATGCAAACTCCACACAGAAAGGCCCTCGCCGGCCACGAGGATCGAACCCGGACCTTCTTGCTGTGAGGCGACAGCGCTAACCACTACACCACCGTGCCGCCTAGCAAATTTTTGGAAACAATAAAAAGTACTTTCATATTTACCAGCAACCTTTTCTGACTTATGAAAAATAGTTGCAATAGCTTTGCTCTATCACTCTGCCTGGTGGTATATGTTCACACAGCAAGTCAGTGTGTTTTATTACATTTACAATACAGTTAAAAAAAATCAACCTTAGGCTATAATCTTTAGCTATAATAAAAGTATTGCAGGTGGAATTCCAGAGTCATGACACCTGGGCTTTGTGTAGCCTGAAAATGTGACTCTTAGACTGAACAAACAGCATGAAAAACACTCTTAAAATAGCCTTCAGGCAAATGTGTGTGTGTGTGTGTACTTGTACTTGCTACATATTGAGGACCAGAATAAGTTTTTGCCAACAGAGTTAGGACATTTTGGGGAAGCAAGGACATTTTGGCCGGTCCTCAATTCTTCAAAGGACTGTTTGAGGGTTAGAGAGATATTTGTTTGGCATGCTTGCAACTTGTTTTGGCTAGTTTCAGTTAAATCCTTGAAACTTATCTTTGCTCGCACATTTGCTCACCGTTTTTCATAAGACTCTCCTGCTCAGTAATTTTCCATCACCCGCTGAAGCTACCTGATCACACTCAGAAAACTCTGCTTCCTGAAATGACATTTTCCAATCATTTAGCTACACTACACTCTTAAATATGGATATATACTCATGTTCATCTTTCAATAAACTGAGAAACATCTCTGAACTGCTGTGTGTCAGTATCAGTGATTGTTGCTCCCGGATCGATCCGTGAGGCAGAATCTCCTAGGTGGCAGAGAACCTATATTTCTAGATTACTCATACTTTATCAATTCAACCTTCTTCAGTACAGACAAATCAAAACCTGTCAGAGGTTTAAGACTTAGTTTTAGGGTTCAGGTTAGAATTAGGTTAGGGTTAGGCATTTAGTTATGATGGTTAAGGTTAGGGGGCGGCACAGTGGTGTAGTGGTTAACACTGTCGCCTCACAGCAAGAAGGTCCTGGGTTCGAGCCCAGCGGCTGACGAGGGCCTTTCTGTGTGGAGTTTACATGCTCTCCCCGTGTCTGCTCCGGTTACCCCCACAGTCCAAAGACATGCAGGTTAGGCTAATTGGTGACTCTAAATTGACCAC
The DNA here is from genome assembly GCF_027579695.1 of Neoarius graeffei. Lineage (NCBI taxonomy): Eukaryota > Metazoa > Chordata > Actinopteri > Siluriformes > Ariidae > Neoarius > Neoarius graeffei. The sequence goes on from NC_083580.1 coordinate 53,357,895, forward strand.
AGGTGTGAATATGAGTGTGAATGGTTGTTTGTCTCTATGTGTCAGCCCTGCGATGACCTGGTGACTTGTCCAGGGTGTACCCCGCCTCTCACCCATAGTCAGCTGGGATAGGCTCCAGCTTGCCCGCGACCCTGTAGGATAGGATAAGTGGCTACAGATGATGGATGGATGGGTTAAGGTTAGGGTAAGGGGCTAGGGAATGCATTATGTCAATGTGTGTATCCATAAAGAGAGAAGTACAAACAAGTGTGTGTGTGCATATTTGTATGGCGAAGGTATAAAAGATGTTCCTCTGAGGGAAGTGTTGACATTAAAGTTTTAGCTAGCTGAGCCATGACCTTGTGATACTGTAAAAATACAACACTTCCTCAGTAAAACTCACATCATTCAGTAAAACTGTTATCATTAAACTGCAGCTAATTAACAATGTTCAGCATATAAATAGGTGTGTTTATTTTTTTTATTTCTATCTGTCTATCCTTGGTTTAACGGTTGCTTGTTTTTATTTTTAATATATCTTTTTCCCTCTCCAATACCCGGAAACTACAACAGATTAAAGCAATAAATAAATCGAGGTGGGGCGGCACGGTGGTGTAGTGGTTAGCGCTGTCGCCTCACAGCAAGAAGGTCCGCGTTCGAGCCCCGTGGCCGGCGAGGGCCTTTCTGTGCGGAGCTTGCATGGTCTCCCTGTGTCCACGTGGGTTTCCTCCGTGTGCTCCGGTTTCCCCCACAGTCCAAAGACATGCAGGTTAGGCTAACTGGTGACTCTAAATTGACCGTAGGTGTGAATGTGAATGTGAATGGTTGTCTGTGTCTATGTGTCAGCCCTGTGATTACCTGGCGACTTGTCCAGGGTGTACCCCGCCTTTCGCCCATAGTCAGCTGGGATGGGCTCCAGCTTGCCTGCGACCCTGTAGAACAGGATAAAGCGGCTAGAGATGATGAGATGAGATAAATCGAGGTCAGTGATGCCATCTGGTGGCTAGAACATATAATCACTACAGGACTTCATGACAGCAGATGTTTTTTTCTTGAACTCAACACACGGTCACACTAAAAAGCTATCTATCTATGATCAGTCAGAGGCACTGGCTTGATCTGAGGTGAGATAAAGTCCCAGCACTGGCCTAGAATCAGTTCACACTTTATGGTGTGAGGAGAAGAAATGATCATCATTTTGGCCTCTTTGCAGTGAAATTCATTTATTCCCGTCAATGCAACAGATCACCAGCATCATTAAATGCTCAACGTCTGCTTCTCACTTTTTCTAATCAAAACCTATAACCAGATACCACTTCAGTTAAGCTACATCTCTATCAGGCCTTTAGTGGTGGCTTATTCTGCTGTTTTAAGACTGCATGGCCATTAATGGCAGTCTGCAAGACTTTCAGCCAGTCTCCTTTTAATTATGAGTGGAAAGACAATGTTTACAGTACCATTTCCCAGTCTGAGAATTTGCACCAAACTGCTAAAGTAAGTCCTTCCAAAAAATCAACAGAAAATACCCCTGAGTGTGGCTCCCTGGTGTGTTGTGTTTATTAATTGGTCTCAATCCATGGGTGCGGAACTGAAGGCCTGGATGGCAGAGAATGGCAGAAGAAATTGAAATACTCCCTTTTGGTTAAAGCCTGATTTTTCACTGTTTTTCATTTTAACTGCTATAATAGCTGCATAATTTAGCTTCACAGACATTCTGATGGGTTTTTGCAGAATATCACATCACATATTTATTACTTTGTATAAAGAACTGATTCACCTGATTCAGTGACACCCTGGTCATGGTATTGTCTCATCTCTGGCCTAGATCGGCATCTGTGGTTAGTGATGGCAGAAAGAATCCTAACTCTTAGTGACTGATCTCAAGTCAGCTTTACAATAATTTGAGAACAGGACAGAGTAGCAGCCTTTATAATTTAACTAATAATTGTTCACTGATTCTTCCTTCTGAAGTGACTGCGGTTAGCTTCACATGGACCTGAACAGATCTGAAGCATCCACATCACTGACTGGATGATTTATCTTTGCTGTAAGTGGATGCATTTTCATAATATCATCTGCAAAATCATTTACAAAAAAGAAAATTAAGGTGTCATTGCATAAGTATTCACCCCATTAATGTGAAACCCCTTAATCAGTTCTAGTACAACCAGTTATCTTTAGAAGTCACATAATTAGTGGAATGGAGTATACCAGTGTGTAGTTAAAGTGTCACATAGTGCAGTGCAAATACACCTGCTCCTGAAAACATCCAGAGAGGTTTTTTTAAGAACATACTTAAACAAAGAGCATCATGAAAAGAACAAAGAGCTATGCAAATAATCCAGAGCAAAGTATCAATAAGGGTTTGGTGATAAGAAATATTCAAAACGTTAAGCATACCCTATGTCTGGTTGGAGTCTCATTACATCGCTCCTGTGGAGGACGACCCCATATGGACAGTTGAAAGTTACACTTGGAAGATGCTCTGGACACCCACAGTAATACTTTTATGGCTGAGGACTACAGTTGACTTGCTAACTTTAGGACTGCAGTTGTCATGAACAGTTTTGCACTCAAGTTTCCATCAATGAAGAGTTATAACATCAACGAAACTGACTTCATGTTAAAACTGTTAATGTTATAATCATGTTGTCTGTTATCACCCAAATGAGGATGGGTTTCCTTTAGAGTCTGGTTCCTCTCGAGGTTTCTTCTTCATGTCGTCTGAGGGAGTTTTTCCTTGCCACCATCACCACAGCCTTGCTCATTGGGGAAAAATTAGGGATAAAATTAGCTCATGTTTAAAGTCATTCAAATTGTGTAAAGCTGCTTTGCGACAATGTCTATTGTTAAAAGCGCTATAGAAATAAACTTGACTTGACTTAAACATCTCATGGAGCACCATTAAATCCATTATTAAACCATGACACTGCCTAGAGGAGGCTGTCCAACAAAGGTCTGTGACTGGGTAAGGAAAGCATTAATCAGAGATGCAACCAATAGGCCAAGACTCACTCTGAAAGAGCTGGAGAGATCCACAACTTACATGGGAGAAAGAGGATAAAAAAAAGCTGGGTTTTATGGAAGAGTGTTGAGAAGAAAACTGCTTTGAGAAAAAAAAGTCTGTTTTTGTCACAATAAAAGCATTTTACCCCTTTAAATGTTAGACATTGTTTCTAAAGCATATTGTATTCGTATAAATACACAGGTGATTATAGAAAATTGCATGCACTGATTGGTCAAGAAATTTCGTACTATTTGTCAATAATCACCTTGAGCAATTCAACAAAATGGCAGCTGATCACTTTGTCACCCAAAGTGAGGAAGAATTACAAATTATGAAAGAAAATGCTGTTCCTAAAATCACTAAAGATGCACCAAAGTTTGGTCTAAAACTATTCAAAGGTAAGGTGGAATTGTAATTTATTTCAAAACAAAGTATTTTGTGTGAGTCAGATAACACAAAATAGATAAGTGACAAGTCTGTGCTGTGCCGTTATTACATTTGCATGCTGCTTTTGAAGTTTGAAATTAAAAAAATTGACAATTTTTTTTTTAGAAATAATTGCCTGTGTATTTATACTAAAACAAATATCTGCCTCAGGCTCAGTGAATATCCGTGAATAATAACCTTGACTTTGTCTCTGTTATTATTTACTGATATTCACTTTGCCTTTGGAATCCAGCCAAGTGTACTCTTGGTGCCGGTCCCAAGCCCGGATAAATGGAGAGGGTTGCATCAGGAAGGGCATCCGATGTAAAACTGTGCCAAATCTAACATGTGGATTGAAAAGAGAAATACCATACCGGATTGGTCGGGGCCTGGGTTAACAACAGCCGCCTCCAGTACTGTTGGTCAACAGGATGCCGGTGGAAAGTATGCTACTGTTGCACCAAAACGGAGAAGGAGAAAGAGAGGAGGGAGGCATGTTAGGAGAGAGCATGAAAGATGGAAGGGAAGGAGCTTAGAATTGAGGGTAGAAACACTGAATGTGGGAACACTGACTGGCAGAGCGAGAGAGTTAGCAGATATGATGGAAAGAAGGAAGTTGGACATTGTGTGTGCAGGAGATGAGGTGGAAGGGAAGCAAGGCCAAGAACATTGGAGGTGGATGCAAGTTGTTTTATTATGGAGTTGATGGAAAGAGAAATGGTGTTGGTATTGTTTTGAGGGGAGAGTTGGTCAACAGTGTGATTGATGTGAAGAGAGTGTCAGATAGAGTGATAGGCATGAAGTTGGGGATTCAAGGAGTGGTAATCAGTGTTGCATGTGTGTATGCCCCACAGGTTGGATGTGAAAATGAAGAGAAAGAGAGTTTCTCCTCTTAAAAGGAAAAATGGTCAGAGACAAAAAAATTAGCACCCTGGTATAATGATGACACTCGCACATTAAAACAGACCACTCGAAAATTGGAACGTAAATGGTGTCAAACAAAATTGGTAGTGTTCAAATTAGCGTGGAAGGAGAGCTTCCTGAAGTATAGAAAAGCTCTTAGTGCTGCGAGATCAACATATCTCTCTTCCCTAATAGAAGATAACAAAAATAATCCTAGATTCCTACAACCCCGATTCCAAAACAGTTGGGACAAAGTACAAGTTGTAAATAAAAATGGAATGCAATAATTTACAAATCTCAAAAACTGATATTGTATTCACAATAGAACATAGACAACATATCAAATGTCGAAAGTGAGACATTTTGAAATTTCATGCCAAATATTGGCTCATTTGAAATTTCATGACAGCAACACATCTCAAAAAAGTTGGGACGAGCACATCAGAGGGACAGCACATGTGGAGAGCTTGGGAATTAAGCTAAGAGAGATGAGACTGAGATGGTATGGGCACATCCTGGGAAGAGATGCATAGCATGTTGGAAGGAGAATGTTGAAGATGGAGCTGCCAGGCACACGAAAACGAGGAAGGCCAAAGAGGAGATACATGGATGTGGTGAGAGAGGACATGAAAGTGGCAGGTGTGGTAGAAAAGGATGTGGAGGACAGGGAGCAATGGAGATGAAAGATCCGCTATGGAGACCCCTAATTGAGAGCAGCCAAAAGAAGAAGAAGATTCATTTTGCCTTTGGCAAATAATTGTTAAAAATAGTCCTGTAGAACTTTGTACGGGTGGGTGGAGCACAGAAGTACAGCAGGCCAGAACTGAGTTTCCAAAAACTCTTGATTAACACTTTTCAGCGTTTTTCATTATCCCAGACACTCAGACACGCGCACACACACACATCAGCCGTCTGGTTGGGGAGTGAGCTCTCTTCCTCTGCTCTCTCTCTCCTTATATCGGGTGTGGTCGCTGGGAAGACACACAAACACAGGTTAATTGATATCAGGTGTAGTGATTCTGCCACTTACCTTCCCTGACTCCGCCCTCCGGTCACAGACCGACGCTTGACCATGCCCCCGCTGCCACAAGTCCCAATTAAGTCCACTTCTATTCCAGGTTGTAACACTATAAAATGTTATGGTGGCAGGTGAATACTGTAACTAGACATTAAATATGCCAAGACTAATGCGAAATAAAAATCTTTTAGTGTGTGTGTGTTGTGTTCTGCTCTTTTCAGTGTTTGTGTTGTGCTCTCTACATTTAAACATGTGTAAATCTTCTTTAACTTGGTCTGGCAAATCAACAGGAAAACCTCAATACCTGGGAAGACCTGCAAAAAGTCCCATGTACATCAGCTCTAATACACAGTTGTTCTTTTTTTCTGAGCCAGATGAGAGCTCGAGAACAGACTGTACTGGGTGGGTATGTGACTACATGACTGATTCAGGATCCGATTTGCCTGCTTAGGTTCGATAATAGAATAAATCCAGTTATCATGAGAATACAGGATTATGATACGTGAAGGCTTAAGCCTGATTAGAGTTTAATTCTCAACCATATCGGAGATTATACTGCATGATTGTACCGAAGCAAAAGGCTTTTCCTTATAACCTATTAAGAGTTTTTGTACTGAATATGGCTTAAATTGACCCTCTAGTGCACTTTTAAGCACTTGGACATGGCAGACCTAGCGACCTCCATAGATATATTAATTAGGATAAAAAAAATATTAGCTGTATTAAAATAAATATTGTATTTAGCTCTTGTGGAGTGGAAAGAGACCAAATATCCCCATGATTATCAAAAAGATTAGGATTACCAATTAGCAGACCCAGCACCATGTTGTGTTTGTACAAGTTTCAAAAATCTATGGAAGGACAGATAATAATCAGATAATAAGCTTTAGATTTAGATTTACTGTCATAAGTGGTGCAACAAAATAGCCTTCAGCCAATTGTCACCACAATTCCACAGCCATCCTGCAAAATCTTTACAATTCCATAGCCATCTGTGGCTGGGAGTCAAGGGAACAAACTTGCCTGTGCTCTCTGGGTGGCATGGAGGGCATGTTATCTCTCAGCACAAGCCAAGTACGGGGGTCTGTGAATGCATACCTGTAGAAGAGGGCAGAGAGCACTTTCTTTTGAGTGTGTTATGATTCCCTGTGATGCTGCACAAGCAGAAGTTTGAAAAAGATGCAGAGGTTAGCTTCACATGCCCCAAAGGAAGCGATACTACAACAACAACAACAACAACAACGTCAGTTAAATAAGAGTAATGCAAAAATACAACCTCCAATTCCAAAAAAGTTGGGATACTGTGTAAAACAAAACAAAACAAAACAAAAAAACAGAATGTGAAGATTTGCCCCTCCTTGAATCGCCACCTTAATGTGGTGGAGGGGTTTGAGTGCCTCAGGGATTCTAGGAGCTATGCTGTCGGGGCAATTGCCCCGGTAGGGTCTCCCAAGGTAAACAGGTCCTAGATGAGAGGTCAGATGAAGAGCGGTTCAAAAAGGACCCTTATGAAAGAAAAAACAGGTATCTGAGTACCCTCACCTGGACCAGGGATACTGGGGCCCCACCCTGGAGCCAGGCCTGGGGGAGGGGCTCGTTGGCGAATCCCTGGTGGTCGGGCCTATATCCATGGATCTCCTCAATCCCACCTTCATGTTGTCCGAGGAGGACGCAGAGTCTGAGGGTGCTTGGGAAGACTTGCCCATCACAGGGGCTGAGGTTGCCAAGGTGGTTAAAAAGCTCCTCGGTGGCTGGGCTCCGGGGGTGGATGAGATTCGTCTGGAGTTCCTGAAGGCACTGGATGTTGTTGGGCTGTCTTGGCTGACACGCCTCTTCAACATTGCATGGAGGTTGGGGACAGTGCCTTTGGATTGGCAGACTGGGGTGGTGGTCCCCCTTTTAAAAAGGGGGACCGGAGAGTGTGTTCCAACTATAGGGGGATCACACTTCTCAGCCTCCCTGGGAAAGCCTATGCTGGGGTGCTGGAGAGGAGAGTCTAGTTGATAGTCGAACCTCGGATTCAGGAGGAACAATGCAGTTTTCATCCTGGTTGTGGAACACTGGACCAGCTCTTTACCCTTGCAAGGGTACTGGAGGGTGCATGGGAGTTTGCCCAATCGGTCTACATGTGTTTTGTGGACCTGGATAAGGCTTACGACCGTGCCCCTCATGGTGCCCTGTGGGGGGTGCTTCAGGAGTATGGGGTTCAGGGCCCACTACTGCAGGCCATTCGGTCCCTGTATGACCGGAGCAGGAGTTTGGTTTGCATTGCCGGCAGTAAGTCGGACTCTTTCCCGATGTATGTTGGACTCCACCAGGGCTGTCCTTTGTCACCGGTTCTGTTCATAACTTTTATGGACAGAATTTCTAGGTGCAGCCAAGGGGCAGAGGAAGTCTGGTTTGGTGGCATCAGGATCACGTCTCTGCTTTTTGCGGATGATGTGGTCCTGTTGGCTTCATCAATCTGTGACTTACAGCATGTGCTGGGATGGTTTGCAGCCGAGTACGAAGCGGCTGGGATGAGGATCAGCACTTCCAAGTCCATGGCCATGGCGCTCAGCTGGAAACAGGTGGAGTGCCTACTCCAGGTTGGTGGGGAGTTGCTCCCTAAAGTTTAAGTATCTCGGGGGTGTTGTTCACGAGTGAGGGTAAGGGGGAGCGGGAATTGGACAGATGGATTGGGGCAGCATCAGCAGTGATGTGGACGCTAAACTGGTCTGTTGTGGTAAAGAGAGAGCTGAGCCAAAAGGCAAAGCTCTCAATTTACTGGTCCATCTACGTTCCCACTCTCACCTATGGTCACGCACTATGGCTAGTGACCAAAAGAATGAGATCGTGGATACAAGCGGTAGAAATTAGTTTTCTCTGCAGGGTGTCTGGGCTCTCCCTTAGAGACAGGGTGAGAAGCTTGGTCATTCAGGAAAGACTCGGAGTAGAACCGCTGCTCCTCCACATCGAAAGGAGTCAGTTGAGGTGGTTCGGGCACCTTGTTAGGATACCCCCTGGATGCCTCCCAAGGGAGGTTTTCTGGGCATGCCCCAGCGGGAGGAGACCCTGGGGCAGACCCAGGACACACTGGCAAGATTACATCTCTCGGCTGGCCTGGGAATGCCTCGGTATTCCCCTGGAAGAGCTGGTGGAGGTGGCCGGGGAGAGGGAAGTCTGGGCTGCTCTGCTTAGGCTGCTACCCCCACGACCCAGATCCAGATAAGCGGTAGAAGATGGATGGATTGATGGATGGATGGTGAAGATTTGCAAATCATGGAAAGCCTATACCATGTGTATACCAGCCTGGGGCTGGCCACCGGAAGTTCCCAACCATGCAGTGGATTGTGGAATATGCTAAAGGGGTGAATGATACAACTGATCTGATCATTGAAGACCCAGATCTCCTGCCATACTTTTTCTGTTTGACTTTTAGCCTCAGCTTTACATAGTGGAATTTGCAGATGAATTGTTTTTGATTTCACTGATTGTTTTGCCAATATGTCTACGTCCTCACATCCGATATTGGAACATCAAAACTGATTATATAGCCCAATATTGGTTTTTGTACCGTTATCAGCAGCCTGGACCTGGCCACCGGAAGTTCCCAACCGCGCAGTCAAGTCAAGTTTATTTGTATAGCGCTTTTAACAATAAACATTGTCGCAAAGCAGCTTTACACAATTTGAATGACTTAAAACATGAGCTAATTTTATCCCTAATCTATCCCCAATGAGCAAGCCTATGGCGACAGTGGCAAGGAAAAACTCCCTCAGATGACATGAGGAAGAAACCTCGAGAGGAACCCAAAAGGGACTCAAAAGGGAACCCATCCTCATTTGGGCAACAACAGACAGCATGACTATAATATTAACAGTTTTAACATGAAGACAGTTTCGTTGATGTTGTAACTCTTCATTGATGGAAACTTGAGTGCAAAACTGTTCATGACAACTGCAGTCCTAAAGTTAGCAAGTCAACTGTAGTCCTCAGCCATAAAAGCATTACTGTTGTAATGGAAATTTCTAATAAACACTTCAAAATGCTTAGCAGTCGTCTTTTCAGTCATTTATTATAGTAGATCATATAACAGATATATAAAATAGGAGAGGAAAGAGAAGAAGAAAAGAAGAGAAGACACCACTTCTGATGATGCTGAGAGTACGCGCACTCTGAGTTGTGTTTTTTTGGCTGTTATCTATTATACTCTAAAGGCATTCGCTCACTGCTTGTGTCTTCACGTGATTGGCTCAAGATTTTCTGTGAAGCTTTGTTAAAGCGTGCACCTGGTGTTCTCTGAGATGTGCAGGAACTCAGACACCCTGCTTATCACCAGCCAAGGCCACAGAAAGGCGATTACAGCATGTGGAAAAACATCTCTTCTCAGTAACTAAACCACTTTAGCTCAACATACAGAAACACAGAGAATAATAATGTTCGTCCATTAAATTTCCCTCACATTCTCCCCCCTTTTTATCCTACAGGATAATAATTGCTAAAAGGAAAGAACTGTACACAGTTTCAGTGATAAGAGTTCCCAGAGAGATTCGACTTAACACGTCATTGAGTGTACAGGGATAATGCTAAGGCTGTTTTTTATAAGACATAGACGTCTTAAATAAATGCTAGCAAGCCATATGCATAGATCAGGAATAATAGAACAGGAAACAATCATAATGAAAGTGGTTTAAGTCAGGACTAGTTTCATGTCAACTGTGCTGATGTCATCGAACGGTGGGTTATAGTCTTCACGTGGGTTTTAGAGGCCAGTCAGGCAAGTCGTCTGAGTCTATTTTCACCATCTGGTAACCAATATTTGTCAGCTGCCTCTGAAACACAGGCATACAACATTGACAGAAAACAGGGAGCAAACATAGGATCACAATCACTAAGCCCAGGACCGGTATGGTGGATAGAATCACAGTCTTCCATCCACTGAACTAACACAATCAGCTGTCTTCAACTCCTCTATGTTCATCTGCTCGTAATTGTTCAGCAACCTTGCGCATCTTGTTCAGTGCCTCAATGATGTTACCGAGTTAACCCTTGCCCTTCTTGACGTGTATTGGTGCTCAGAGGGCGGGCACGCCCTATCAGCCCTCGTCCCACCTCACCGGGACTTGGAGAAAACTCGAAACCCTAAGACTTGTCTATTGGCTAGACACTGAAATACTCTTCCCTATTGAAGGTGCATGCATGATTGATGTGATACTCGCACTGTTCCATGTAGTGATGCCTTTCTTCCTCATGAGCTTTAGTCAGCGTCTGGTCACTTAGGCCTTCTTCTTCCTCCTGCTCAGCCGGTTCAGGAACCCTCCTGCAGTGGATAGCATGGATCCACGTCACTCTGCCTGTGACTTTCACTGCCATTGGGGTCGTGAGCAGGACCTGGAATGGGCCATTCCACCGTGGCTTGTTCCACTTGGTTCATTGGAAGTCCTTCACCACGATCCAATCCCCTGGTTGTAGATCCCTCAGCGGGTTTGGGAAGTGCTTCTTTTACCCATTTGTGGATAGATTTCAAAGCAGAGGACAACGTTGCATAGTAATTCAACATTGCATCATCACACAGTGTGGTGTCCAGCAGTGTTCCTTGAGCTGGCCCTATCCCCGTGTTGGGTACTTGTCCAAACAGAATTTCAAAATGGGCTTAATCCATGTTTAGGTCTAGTTTGCATCCTCATTTGTGTGAGTACTACAGGGAGGACCTTTGTCCATCCTAGCCCTGTTTCTGCACAAGCTTTGCTTAGTTTATTTTTTAAGGGACCCATTTTCCCTCTCTACTGCTCCTGCACTGGCAGGATGGTAGGCACAATGTTGTTTCAGGTCTATCCCTAGGAATGCTCCTATTTTCTTTAGGGCTGCATTAACAAAGGGTGTTCCATTGTCACTTGAGATTTTGCTAGGTATACCCCACCTAGGAATTATATCTCTCAGGAGTGCTTTGACTACTGCCTCTGAGTCTTGTTTAGCTGTGGGGAATACTTCAACCCATTTTGAAAACATGTCAACTATTACCAGGCAATACCTTTTCCCTTCACTAGGTGTCAGTTCAATAAAGTCCATTTGGAGGTGATCAAATGGTTTGTCTGGTATTGGGTGTGCTGCTCGAGTTAGGCTGATACCTTGACCTGCATTATTTTGTGCACATATCAAGCATTGCTTGCAAAATTTCGCAGCATAATTTGAAAACCCCTTTGTGAACCATCTCTTTGTTACTTCTGCTACCATCCCCCCTTTTGACACATGGGTGAGCCCATGTGCCAATTTTGCATAGAACGGGAACATGTATTTTGGTAGACAGGGATGGCCCGAGGGACAAACCCAGACCAAGTTTGCAAAGATACAGCCTGCCTGTTTCCAGACTCATCTCTCGTCCTAAGTGGCAGTGCTCTGAAGGTCCGCTAGCTGTAAACAAGGGGTAGAAACCTGAGGAAAAGCAAGGTTAGAGGGTGAACTGGAAGCTGAGGCTGCACACTTAGCTGCCGCGTCCGCCCTGGCAGTCCCTTGAGACACAAGATCAGTATTGTTAGTATGGGCAGCACACTTACACACAGCAGTGGCTCTAGGAAGTAAAATAGCATCCAACAACTCAGAGACCAGTTTATGATGTGCAATGGGAGATCCTGTGCTAATGAGAAAATTTCTGTGTTTCCAAATGGTGCCAAAATCGTGCACAACGCCAAATGCATACCTGCTGTCCGTAAAAATATTGACAGATTGCCCTGCAGCCAATTTGCATGCCTCGATAAGGGCACAGAGCTCTGCGGCCTGTGCCGACAGGTTTGAGGGCAGACACGATGCCTTGAGGACCTTGTGATCTGAGACTATGGCAAAACCTACTTTGTTCTTTCCCGTCTCTGAATCTCTGGAGGCTGAACCATCCACATAGAGGACCATGTCTGGATTTTCCAAAGGGTCACTCTTTAAGTCTGCCCTGGGGAAACAAAAATCATTAGTGAAAGCAACACAGTCATGTAGCTCTCCATCATCCTCTGTAGGGAGAAGATAGGCAGGATTCAGAACAGTACAACGTTTCACAATGATGTTAGGCATATCAAGTATGACAGTGTTATACTTCAACCATCTTTGTGCTGACAAATGTGATGTCTTTTTCTCCAACAGAAGCAGGGAGACAGCATGTGGGACCAAAAGGGTGAGGTTCGAGTACCCCACAATATTTCTGGAAGCAGTTACCGCCTTTTCAGCTGCAGCAACTGCACGCAGGCAAACAGGAAGTCCAGCCGCCACTGGATCCAGCCTGCTGGAGAAGTAGGCTACAGGTCTCAATCTATCCCCGTGTTTCTGCAAAAGAACAGAGGTCATAAAAACCCTTCTTTTCATCTACACTTTGAACAAAATGGTTTATTGGGGTCAGGCAGTCCCAGAGTGGGTGTGGTTTGCAGAGCGCTCTTTAGGGACGTCAGGCACGCGTGGGACAGCCGCAGCATTGACTGCTTGCAGATCTTGGACAAACCTCCACTCATCGGGCTGGGACGGTTTTCTTGCCTTCTTAACTGGAAAAAATAGGAGCGCACACTGGAGAGTCCTGGCAAGGGACAATTACATCTGCCTTCAGCAACGAATCAAAGACCGGTCTTATACCTGCGATTGCTTCTGGTTTAAGTGGGTATTGGGTCTGTTTAGGCCTGAAATCTGATTTGAGGTGATCACCACTGGTTCAGCATTCTTTATTAGGCCTACATCATGTTTACCCTTCGCCCAAACGGAATTTGGAATTCCCGCCAATTTGGGGTACACCTCTGCTGGAGTTATGCCTGTGGAAACAGAGACAAACAGGCCACTATGGCCGGGGTCCCCAGGATCCCGGTCATCAGTGGCTAATATTACGCTGCGCTTAACATGCACACACATAGCATGACTTTGTTTGTAGACCCCAAGCTTTTGGCAAAACAACACACTAGGGTCCTCTGTTTGGGACCATTCATTGCCATTGGCTGCGCACTTCTTGACCCACTCCCCACGTCTTTCCAATGGGCGGCTCGTGGCTTTGCTAATGAGACATGGGGTATAGAATTAATGATGTCAAAAAAATCATGCTGGCAGCAGTCGACCTCAGAGTCCTCTGACACGAGGCCGCGTATAACATGTTTGAGAACACTGCGATGAACATTGATACAGCTGTTTGGACAACGAGTAAAGTGGACCTGCACAGCGCAATAATGTTTAGACCAATATGTAGTTTTGAGGGTCAATCTTTCACGTGCGTGGGAGTCTGCAAACCAAGTCTTTTCAAACTCCACATCTTGCCCTTGGTGAACATGTGCTGTACAATGCAAATCTTCCTCTTTCATATAGTCTGTGTCAACTGATGAGGTGTTCAAGTGTGCGAGCTGTACAAGGTGTTTGGGAGTTTGTGCAAGTTGATCTGAGCAGAGCCGCCAGACATACACATACAGAGGGCTTCCAAACCCATACTGCACACCGCACATTTCACTTAGGCAAGGCAAGTTTATTTATATAGCGCATTTCATACACAGTGGCAGTTCAATGTGCTTTACAGAGGTAAAAGCAAAACAGTAAACAATAGAAAATAAAATTACATAAAATAAAGGGGGAAGAAGAGAGAAAAAAATAAGAATTAAACAATAGTAGAAATAAAATAATAAAATGAAGTACACTTACTTCAATAGTTAGTCCATCTGGAGCAGTGGTGGCTGGTAGTCTTTCAAACAGGGGAGGCTGGTCGGTTACGATATTTCCAGATTTTAAAAGAAAAAATACATCAATTTTGCCCATACTCTTGCCTTTGATCTGGCTGATTGTTGGCAGGGTCACAAACTGTGAAATAACAGGTTCTTTTGGCCCATTAGCCTACTGTCCAATATACATGATGGTGGTGTTGGGGGGGGTATATTTTAACATTTTATATTTTAAAATTGTGGCATGTTGTTTAAAAATTGATCATTATTGAAAGCAGCTCTTTGTCAGGAACCTCAGCAGTAACAGCAGAGTGTTCTGGAATAGGCACAAGCACTGACCTTGGGGAGCCAAACATAGAGCTGGGTGCCACACATTTCATTCAATGACACTTTCCCTATATTTTACTTATTTTGACTGAGAAATGTTTTATTGACAATTTTGATAACCCTTCACTTTTAATCCAGGTCTGTAGTGTGAAATGTTCTCGGCTGTGTTTTTGTTTAAAAAATGTTTTCCAAATTGTAGCTGTGTTTAATTCATATCCAGAAAAATATATATTCCAATATAATATACTCAGCATAAACATTTTAAATAGATTCTATATTTTTGGTCCATCCATGACATATAACTAAAGTAGCCTATTTACTGTTGTTGATGTGGGTCACTTGCTGTTAGCCAATTCACTTTCTCGTACCAGGAGAGCTGAAAGGAACGAGTATTATTCCCTATCTTTTTCACCAAGTCAATTTGAGGCGTTGGTCTACCCTGCTCTTTAATTTTAATTTTTTCCTCGAAAGGAAGACTGGCAAATGGCTTCGCCAAAATTAAATCAGCAATGCTTGGCATCCGTGCGCAGCTTTCTTGCTAGCTGACTAGCCCCCTCAAGTTCAAGTTCAGTCACTCAAATAAACGAAATTTCTGGAACTAAGATAGCAAACTTGACAACACTATATTTACACTTTATTTACAATGAAAATATATACAAACTAAAAAAGCTGGTAGAAACCGTATGTAATGAATGAAATCGAAATGTAAGCTGATCTCTTACAATACACCACAGCACTTGCGAATCCGCATGGGACTGAACTGAAATTCACCGCTGCCTGTCTATATTTGAAACGAGCTGTCAATCAAAGAAAATATCCGGCCGCTTTCACCAATCACCAGTCTCCTTGCGGAAAGCTTTGCCATGTCCCTCCCACTGTGAGGCTGGGAGTCCGGTGGGCGGGCGTTTTCGCAGTATTTGTCCAATAACCGTCTTGCATTTTGATATTGAAAAGTGCATAGCTCCCAAATGCCATTGAAGTCCACTGAGGCTGGGAGTCCGTGGGGCGGGTGTTTTCGCAGTATTTGTCCAATAATCATCTTGCATTTTGATATTGAAAAGCGCATAGCTCCCAAATGCCATTGAAGTCCACTGAGGCTGGGAGTCCGTGGGGCGGGCGTTTTCGCAGTATTTGTCCAATAATCATCTTGCATTTTGATATTGAAAGCGCATAGCTCCCAAATGCCATTGAAGTCCACTGAGGCTGGGCTGCATCGCGCTGTCACGAGGGGGAAAAACTCACGCACACATTAGGCGAACTGGGGAAAGTTATAACAGAATGATTTCGCACTGTAGTTGGGTTGAGCACATATATTTCTATGATTCTGGATCTGAAATAGCAATGTTATAAGGTCGGCTATAACATAAGCCTAGTGCAATTCATCCTACACGATGTTCGTCATTTTTAGAGGAGGCTGAGCCTCCCTCGTTGTCTTAGAGCAATCGCCCGTGATCTGGAGTGGACGTGAGATTTACTCCTAATTTGCACATTAAATCACGTGCTAACAAATTTACTGGACATGTATGTGAGATAAGAAATGAGTGGGACGTAACTATTCCTCCCTCGCTTTCACACGGGAGGTTGACTGAGAAAGTTTCGTTTACAGGCCGTCCTGAGATGCCCATTGTCTGAATAGAATTTGAGCTGAGCGGTGGGTCTACTGGAAGTACCCTATGTTGTATCACTGAGTGTGCTGCTCCAGAATCTACTAAAAAGGTTAACCCATGCCCACATACAGTGAGGGGCATACAAGGGAGTTTAGAGAAGGGAGTAGTTGTGTATTTTAACAAACTTAATGCAACTTCAGGTGTATCTATTTGGACTGGTGTATCGGGCATTTCTGTGTAGTCTTGCTGTTGCATGCAGGTGCTGCTACTAATGTGTTTAACGTTATGTGAATGCTCCTGTCTATGTGTATGTGTATCATCAGGTGTGTGTGTGTTACGTCCCCTGTTCTCTGTGTGGGGCCCGTTCCCGGAGTCTGCCCGTCAGTCTGCTTTGCTGTACTCCTCACAGGGCCTCTAGCTGCTTCTGTGGAGACAATTTTGAGCAATGTGTCCCTTCTGATTGCAGTTGTAGCAGGTTGCGCCTTTTATCCAGGACGAGTCACCCCAGGTCGTCCTGCCTCGGCCCCTACCTCGACCTCTTCCTCTTCCTCTTTGCCCAGGCTGAACAGTCTGGAAAAGAGTGAGAGTGGCGGCATGTAGGTCTTGGTCTCTTTGTGCCGACTTTGTCTTCTCCTTCTCTTTCAGCAGCTTTTCTGCATGCACAGTGTATTGCTCGATCTTGGTGAGGCTCAGGAGTGCCCTCCACTGCAGCCAGGTTCACGGGTCTGGTCAGGCCACTGTGTTTCTCATGCACGGCAGTGAGACGGGCGAGAAACACTGACACCACTTCACCATCTTCTTGCTTACACATACTGATCTTAGTCATGTCTACGTTCAAGGGAAAAGCACTGTCCAGACGAGCACAGAGAGCAGTGATGGTATCTCTATACTCACCATTGCCAGCCGCGCTCCAGTCTGGTGTAGTCATTCACTGGTCAGCTTCTGGCCACTCTTTGGAAACTTTGTTCCAATCTATACCCATCTTGATCATGAGCAGGCGGCGAAGTTCATGGGTGGTTGGTCGGAATTCTCTGCAAAATATCAACAGCTCATTACCAAATCTCTTTCCTCCTACCTCTCTCACATTGGGAAGAGAAGCCATGCTTTCCTTCATGTCAGCTGTCGTCCAGGGTCTGTGGACTAGAAGCACGCCGTCAGCTCCAGCCACTTCCATCATTGGAAGATGAAGGACTTCAGACTTTAGGTTACAGCCTTGTGGACCCACTGGTGAGCACGTGGTCAGGTCCAGGAGGGTGTCTTTTCCGTTGCCATATGCAAGACCGGATCTCATGCGTGATGGAGAAGCGCTGAGAGGCGCTGATGCTGGAGGTGGCTGGTAGGCTGGGAGAGATTCCAGAGGCTCAGTTTTTGTTTTTTTTCTTTGTCTCAACTTCTCCCCCTTTCTGTGGGTGAAGCGCTTGTGGGAGTGATGCTCCGCCTTGCTGAGGAGGCAGTGTGTCGGGGTGGTGGGGCAGACTCCAGGTCAGGGCCCATCTGAAATTTCAAACACTGAGAAGAGGGTGAGAGCCCTGCCTGTCGTTTCTCTCTTTTGTACTCTCTCTTAAGTGTTTCCTCTTCCATGCAGAAAACGCCCTCCAGTCCCCTAAAAACTTAACATTATCTGCAGACTCTTCTTTTCCCTTCTGTTTCAACTTTTCTTCTAACTGTCCTATCTGCCTGGGACTAAAACTGCTGTTCTCAGGGAATCCTAAGTCCTTTACCCATATGTCAAACTGTGCCAAATAATCCTCGCCATACGAGGTTTTCATAAACTGGATGTTTGGACTGCCATAGAAACATCCAATTCTTATGTAGCCTCACACTTACTTGCTTTTTCTTTTCTTTCCCTAACTTACTGTTTCTGTTCCTCATTATACACCGTTATATCAATAGGGGAGGCGGCACGGTGGTGTAGTGGTTAGCACTGTCGCCTCACAGCAAGAAGGTCCTGGGTTCGAGTCCCGTGGCTGGCGAGGGCCTTTCTGTGCGGAGTTTGCATGTTCTCCTGTGTCCGCGTGGGTTTCCTCTGAGTGCTCCGGTTTTCCCCAAAGACAGGCAGGGCAGGTTAGGTTAACTGGTGACTCTAAATTGACCGTGAGTGTGAATGTTTGTCTGTGTCTATGTGTCAGCCCTGTGATGACCTGGCGACTTGTCCAGGGTGTACCCCGCCTCTTGCCCGTAGTCAGCTGGGATAGGCTCCAGCTTGCCTGCGACCCTGTAGAACAGGATAAAAGCGGCTAGAGATAATGAGATGAGATATTAATAGGTTATGACAATAATGGCTGAGTTTTTTCAGGATCACAAGAAGAGCAAGTTGGACTATGTCCAAAAATGCGACACAATAATCTTTTAGGTGTGTTCTTATTAGCAAACAATGTATCTGACATTTGCCTTAAAT
The DNA here is from genome assembly GCF_027579695.1 of Neoarius graeffei. Taxonomy (NCBI): domain Eukaryota; kingdom Metazoa; phylum Chordata; class Actinopteri; order Siluriformes; family Ariidae; genus Neoarius; species Neoarius graeffei. Next base: position 53,376,208 of record NC_083580.1, read on the forward strand.
TAAAGTAGGTATCATTTAGCACAACAACCTCAAAGACAACTCATGCATGTGTACAAAATCTGTTTCTCTGTTTCAGAATTTGGAGGAGGACAGTACTCTGTTAATTCATCAATATTTTGCGTGCACACCGGTGTGTCTTTGCGTTTTCGCGATCGAAGCTCTCTATCCCATTCCCCCGACGGGCCAGTAGTTCACACAGAACAAAGGGAGGAAGATTCAATTCCTACGAATCGCTGAACGTGAATCTGTCGAAACATGCACCCGTACTTCCCCTCCTCAAGTAGGCGAGTGATTATCCAGTCGTCACTTAGGTGGATAATTCTCTTACACAACCCAATAAACTACTCGTGGTTTATTGTCTAAAAATTGTGTTTTATCCATTTCGGCAAACATATTGATGGTACCACAACTTAGCAGTCCTCCTGGGCTCGGACAAACTTCTGTCCATCTCTTATATCAGTCTTCCTTGACTGGGACAATCTCTGTCCATCTCTTATAACATTCTTTAAATACTAGGACAAATCTCTGTCCATCTCTTGTATCATTCTTTAAATACTGTTTCCACTAATTTCTTTACACAAGAATGCAAAGTTATCACTTACTGGTTCGGTGAGCCCTGATGGCCTGGTCTCTCGTCCGAGTTCTCAGCTCCACACCGTAGCCTTGGGAGTGTTCCGTCGTCCGAGGATCAGACACATAGGGCCCACCCAGGGGACGCCAAATTGTAATGGAAATTTCTAATAAACACTTCAAAACGCTTAGCAGTCGTCTTTTCAGTCATTTATTATAGTAGATCATATAACAGATACATAAAATAGGAAAGGAAAGAGAAGAAGAAAAGAAGAGAAGACACCACTTCTGATGATGCCGAGAGTACGCGCACTCTGAGTTGTGTTTTTTTGGCTGTTATCTATTATACTCTAAAGGCATTTGCTCACTGCTTGTGTCTTCACGTGATTGGCTCAAGATTTTCTATGAAGCTTTGTTAAAGCGTGCAACTGGCGTTCTCTGAGATGTACAGGAACTCAGACACCCTGCTTATCACCAGCCAAGGACACAGAAAGGCGATTACAGCATGTGGAAAAACATCTCTTCTCAGTAACTAAGCCACTTTAGCTCAACATACAGAAACACAGAGAATAATAATGTTCGTCCATTAAATTTCCCTCACACTGTAAGAGTCCAGAACGTCCTCCAGGTGTGACTTTCAACTGTCCTCATGGGGCCGTCCTCCACAGGAGCTATGCGATGAGACTCCAACCAGACACAGGGCACCAGGATGGATCAAGCAGGTCCGAGGAGCAGAAGAGGTCAGCATCTCAATCCTAGGACCGACATGTAACTCAGAGGGACAGATTTGGGGGGAGGGGGGAGAGGAAACACAGGTTGTTAGGTATGCCCAATGTCACCTGAATAAGTGTAGGCAACAGGTGTCAATGTCTAAAAATAACACAAGTATTAAGTCTGTGTGGTAGGCTCGCAGAGACGAGAGTCCTGACATCAGGCATAATACACAACAATGGCATATTAATATGGTTAAAAAATATCATGACCTGCTCTGGCTGGATGCTTGATTGGGTGATGGGAGCACACTCCTTAGCAATGAGACGGTTGGAATTACACTGGGGAACAATTTGAAAAAAATTTTCTGTTGAGTTATATTTTAATGCTAATTAAAACTAAAATTGGCATGCTGATTCCAAAATTGCAGTCAGTTTTTTTCTAGCACGTCAAGTTTTTTCTCCACAGCTTACCCTCCAGATAAGCAAAATTCCACTGTAGTAAGACTATTTGAAGGTTATGGAAGAACGTTATTAGGGTAGATGGGATGTACATATAATGGCTGACTATTGTTGGAGCATCAAACGCGATAGTCCTCAAGTTGAACACTCCAGAAAGAGCTATAAATGTAAATTTTTACCTTAATCACTTGCATAGGCGGCATGGTGGTGTAGTGGTTAGCACAGTCGCCTCACAGCAAGAAGGTTCTGGGTTCGAACCCAGCGGCCGGCGAGGGCCTTTCTGTGTGGAGTTTGCATGTTCTCCCTGTGTCTGCATGGGGGTGCTCCGGTTTCCCCCACAATCCAAAGACATGCAGTTAGGTTAACATGGGGTGGCCTTGGGCTGAGGTGCCCTTGAGCAAGATCCCTGACTGTGCTCTGGTGTGGCTGCCCACTGCTCTGAGTGTGTGCGTGTGTTCACTGCTTCAGATGGGTTAAATGCAGAAGATGAATTTCACGGTGTTTGAAGTGTGCATGTGATGAATAAAGGTTTCCTCTTCTTGCACACAATTATAATTACAGTAGCCATATCCTTTGTAAAAACATCTCATCTCTCATCTCATTATCTCTAGCTGCTTTATCCTGTTCTACAGGGTCGCAGGCAAGCTGGAGCCTATCCCAGCTGACTACGGGCGAAAGGCGGGGTACACCCTGGACAAGTCGCCAGGTCATCACAGGGCTGACACATAGACACAGACAACCATTCACACTCACATTCACACCTACGGTCAATTTAGAGTCACCAATTAGCCTAACCTGCATGTCTTTGGACTGTGGGGGAAACCAGAGCAAACCCACGCGGACACGGGGAGAACATGCAAACTCCACACAGAAAGGCCCTCGCCGGCCACGGGACTCGAACCCGGACCTTCTTGCTGTGAGGCGACAGCTCTAAACCACTACACCGCCGTGCCGCCGTTGTATGTCAATATTTGTAATTTTTTATAAAACAAGCACATGTCTGTTAAGTAAAGTATTTTTCATATTTTTTAAGAAAACGGGGATCCTATAGTTCAAAAACTTGGTGATAGAGAAAAACTGAGATCAGTTTTGGATTCCGCACCCAAAAATTAGTTAAAAACAGCTGTCAGACCTAACTCAACAAAAATTGTGTTCACAGTGTTCTAGATCAGATTGAGTGCAGGCAGATGCAGATAGGACCCTTAGGGCTAGCCAAGACAATTCAGTTACATTTCACCCAATATCCCACGCAGTAGATTGTGGGATATGCTAAAGGGGCGAATATGATCCAGCTGATCTGATCAGTGAAGACCCAGGTCTCCCCTTCGGCGTCCAGTCAAATTCCGCCCTCTTCAATATGGCGGACTCGTTGACGTACTGCAGTAGGAAGCCATGGCGTCGACAGAATGGCGGACGTTCTTTGACGGAATGGAGCCCTTAGCCCCGCCCAATCCGAGTGCCATCGAGATCAGCTGTTAGCCGCTGTGCTAACATTCCTCAGCTGCTGCAGCTGACTGGCTGATTGACCAGCAGCTCTCCTCTGATGCTCGCCTACAAACCCGGAGTTAATATAAATAAATAACCCTCTGGTGTGCTGAGAGAGAAGGAAAGAAAGTGAAGTGGAGTAGAATGGATTTGTTCAGGCTGCTGAGTGTAAACGAGCTCGCTGTTGCTCTGTCCAGACTCAACATGTTTCCGTATTTCGAAGCTGCGCATTATGTCGTGTCAGTGATGGCTTTACGGGAACAACCAGGTAAGAGAAATCTCTCCTTGTTCAACACTTCAGTGGCCAGTAAATCCTCACACTGAGCTCGGAGTAGTGTGTGCGGGTTAAGTTACTCTTGTAATCTGACCCGAGTGTGAACTTTACACTCTACTTTATTTCACTTCTTCATGAACACACCTCATGTCTGTTTGCTGAATCAACACAGGCAACGTGGAGTTTATAGTTCAGGTTAAAACCAGAGCTTTAAGTGCGAATACAAAATAAACATGTAACAATAGTCCAACTTGTTTTCCCTCCACCTTGCATTAATAAGGGCATTATGATGCAGACTGGCAGTTTAGATAAGAGCCTTTTATTAAACCACAAGGGGAAACTTGCTGTACATTGTTGCAGCAGCAAAATATATATAAAGAGAAGATAAGGCAGTGAAGGAGTAGTGCATATCACGGGTAAACTCAGGAGCAAGATCAATGTAATTCTCCTCCTATTTTATATTAAACTTTGGTCAAAAATCTGTAATATTCTGCATTCTCTGCAAATTTTTTTTTTTTTTTAACCTTGCGCAATACCAAAAAAAAAAAAAGTCAGTTGGAATCAAGCCATTTGAGGTGAATTGAGGGACTCCCTAAAGTGAATGACACATGAAATGGAATGACAGCTAGTGATTTGAACAATAAATGGTCCCTTGTCATTCAGATTCTTATAAATGGAATAACGATTGAAATGTAGGGTGGCACGGTGGTGTAGTGGTTAGCGCTGTCGCCTCACAGCAAGAAGGTCCTGGGTTCGAGCCCCGGGGCCGGCGAGGGCCTTCCTGTGTGGAGTTTGCATGTTCTCCGCGTGGGTTTCCTCCGGGTGCTCCGGTTTCCCCCACAGTCCAAAGACATGCAGGTTAGGTTAACTGGTGACTCTAAATTGACCGTAGGTGTGAGTGTGAATGGTTGTGTGTCTATGGCTACGTTTACACTAGACCGTATCTGTCTCGTTTTCTTTGCGGATGCACTGTCCGTTTACATTAACCCCCCTGAAAAAGCGGGGAAACGGGAATCCGCCAGCGTCCACGTATTCAATCTAGATCGTATCAGCTCCGGTGCTGTGTAAACATTGAGAATACGCTGTGCTGAGCTCTAGCTGGCGTCTCATTGGACAACGTCACTGTGACATCCACCTTCCTGATTCGCTGGCGTTGGTCATGTGACGCGACTGCTGAAAAACGGCGCAGACTTCCGCCTTGTATCACCTTTCATTAAAGAGTATAAAAGTATGAAAATACTGCAAATACTGATGCAAATACTGCCCATTGTGTAGTTATGATTGTCTTTAGGCTTGCCATCCTTCCACTTGCAAGTAATAAGTGATATGCGCTGGGATCTCACACACAGCGGCTCAGTCCCGAATCGTGGCTTGTTCACTTCACTCGCGCGCTCTGTGAGCTGCGCAGGGCAGGAGTGCGCACCCTCCAGAGGGCACTCGCTGTTCAGGGCGGAGTGATTTGGAGCGCAGGATGCCTGCGGAGCCGAGCGTATCCACGTATTGGTGTTGCTGTGTGCACGGCTAACGGTTTTAGTGTAAACGCGAATCGTTTTAAGAACGTTAATCTGATGATCCGCTGATTCGACGTAATGTAAACGTAGCCTATGTGTCAGCCCTGTGATGACCTGGCGAATTTTCCAGGGTGTACCCCGCCTTTCGCCCATAGTCAGCTGGGATAGGCTCCAGTTTGCCTGCGACCCTGTAGAAGGATAAAGCGGCTAGAGATGATATGAGATTGAAATGTAGGTGGAATGACATGCTTTCAGCTCATGAAATGGAATGACATTGTTTCTAAGTGGAATGACATACTTTTAGGTTATGTTATCAGTGATATCACCTTTTACAAATGGAATGACAGCGTTTCCAGGTGGAATGACATACTTTAAACTAATGTTATCAGTGATATCACCTATAACCTAACCCTAGAAACAATGTCATTCCATTTGTTAATTTGACATCACTGATAACATTGCCTCAAAGTATGTCATTCCATCTAGAAACCTTATCATTGCATTTGTAAAAGGTGATATCACTGACAACATTAGCTCAAAGTAAGTCAATACATATAGAAACCCTGTCATTCCATTTGTAAAAGCTGATATCCCACCAAGCACCCACTTATCCTAGGGAGGTCTAAGACTAAAGATTTCAATCATTATTCCATTTGTAAGAATCTGAATGACAAGGGACCATTTATTGTTCAAATTTACTACCTGTCATTCATCATTCCATTTCATGCGTCATTCACTTTAGGGAGTCCTTGAATTGGTCTGCCTCTGAAAAGTATGGGACAAATGTGTTGTATGTGTTGCAGTAGTACACATTATGCAGGTGTTTCGTGGCAAGTCAAATGTTAGACTTGGCTCCACTAGCCAATATAATAGCTGTCTTGCTAACGTTAAACACGCCTGCATAATGTGTACTACTGCAACATGTACAACACATTTGTCCCGCACTTACACTTTGTTGAATTAATTCAATATCATAGCCGCCACTGAAGTCCACTCGACCCTTGTGTACCGTCAATGAATCGGTCACTCGTCAAACAGTCCGCCAGAATCCGAGTAGGAAATGGCCGCAACAGCCTCCGGGGGAATTGCTGAGCGTAGCTGTCAGTCAAACACAAGTTAGCCAATGGGAATGGAATCGTACTTTGATGAATTATAACCAAAAACAAGGAAATTTGAATTTCCTCTTTTTTTTTTTTTTGTACCTTTTTTATATTATTGAAAAACTTAATGTTTCCCATGAAACGTGACAAGTTACTTTAGATTGGTTCCCTGCTCTCTCGGTGCAGAGTGAGCATACAGTCAATGTCTCTGACACTTGGTAGAATTAATTTTATGTGGGACCCAGTCCAGGAAAACGATTCTCGATAGACACACAGGTGAACTTTGTTTTGGTGAGGAGTCAGAGGTCACTTTGCAGAAGAATAATTGGAATGTGCTACTGCCAGACTGATAATTCAGACCTGTGTCACAGAGAGGTCGCTTAGAGCTAGAAACCTAATGTTTGTCGTCCGAGCAGATGATTACCATTAAAATTTCTCGTCAAATTTATTTGTATCGCTCTTAACAATAGACATTGTCACAGCAGCTTTACAGAATTTGAACAACTTAAAACATGAGAGAATTTTATCCCTAATCTATCCCCAATGAGCAAGCCTTTAGCGACGGTGGCAAGGAGAGACTCCCTCAGATGACATGAGGAAGAAACCTTGAGAGGAACCAGACTCAAAAGGGAACCCATCCTCATTTGGGCAACAACAGACAACATGACTATAATTAACAGCTTTAACATGAAGACAGTTTCGTTGATGATGTAACTCTTCATTGATGGAAACTTGAGTGCAAAACTGTACAACTGCAGTCCTAAAGTTAGCAAGTCAACTGTAGTCCTCAGCCATAAAAGCATTACTGTAAGAGTCCAGAGCGTCTTCCAAGCATGACTTTCAACTGTCCACATGGGGCTGTCCTCCACAGGAGCAATGCGATGAGACTCCAACCAGACACAGGGCACCAGGATGGATCAGGCAGGTCCAAGGAGCAGAGGAGGTCAGCATCTTGATCCCAGGACCGACATGTAACTTAGAGGGACAGATTTCGGGGGGGGGGGGGGTGGTAGAAGAGAGAAAACACAGGTTGTTGGGTATGCCCAATGTCCCTTGAATAAGTAGGAACCGTATACATATTGCACTGAATACAAGCAGGGACTCTGACAACTAACTGACAGCATAACTAAAAGGGGAGAGCCAGAAGGTAACACAGGCATGAGGGAGCCCCGGGACTTAAAGCAGTCAGTCACTACACTGTCAACAAACTCGAGTGTGCAAGCAAATGGGGGACTGACAGCATCCATACAGCCCAGTTTACCAAAAACACTCTGAGGACCCTCCAGATCTACACCTTTACCTCATAAACACTAAAAAGGCTTGACTAAACCGATGTTTTCAGCCTAGACTTGAACGCTGACACTGTCTGAGTCCTGAACATTACTTGGAAGGCTGTTCCATAACTGTGGGGCTTTGTAAGAAAAGGCTCTGCCCCCTGATGTAGCCTTCACTATACAAGGTACCAGCAGATAGCCTGCACCTTTTGATCCAAGTAGGTGTGGCGGGTCATAGAGGAGCAGAAGTTCACTCAGGTACTGTGGTGCGAGACCATTTAGTGCTTTAAAGGTCAATAGTATTTTATAATCAATCCGAAATTTGATTGGGAGCCAATGCAGTGTGGATAAGACAGGGGTGATGTGTTCATATTTTCTAGTTCTAGTAAGGGCTCTTGCTGCTGCATTTTGAACTAACTGGAGCTTGTTTATGCACTTATTGGAACAGTAAGGCATTACAATAATCCAACCTGGAGGTAATGAAAGCATGGGCTAGTTTTTCTGTGTCGTGTAGTGACATTAAATTTCTTATCTTGGCAATATTTCTGAGATGAAAGGAAGCTATCCGGGTAATGTTATCAATGTGAGTTTCGAATGAAAGACTGGGGTCAATAATCACTCCGAGGTCTTTTACTGCTGCACGTGAAGAAACAAAGGCCATCCAGAGTTACTGTGTAATCAGAACTTACTTCTAGCTGCATGTGGTCCTAGTACTTCAGTCTTGTCAGAGTTAAGCAGAAGGAAGTTAATAAGCATCCAGTGGCTAATGCCCTTTACGCATTCCTCAATTCTAATAAGCTGGTGTCTCTCATCTGGTCTTGCAGAAATGTGCAATGGTGTGTCATCAGCATAACAGTGGAAACTAATACAATGTTTATGAATAATATCGCCCGGAATGATCAATGAATGAAAGAATGGAATGATCAATGGTATCAAATGCTGCACTAAGGTCAAGCAGTGAGACACAGCCCTGATCAGACGCCAACAGTGGGTCGTTTACTACTTTAACCAGAGCTGTCTCTGTGCTATGATGAGGTCTAAATCCTGACTGATACATTTCATGGATGTTATTCCTATGTAAATGAGCATAACTGCTGTGCCACAGCTTTTTCAAGGATCTTGGAGATAAAGGGGAGGTTTGATATTGGCTGATAATTGGACAGCTGACAGGGATCAAGGTCAGGTTTTTTTAATCAGGGGTTTGATAACTGCTAGTTTGAAGGATTTGGGTACATAGCTGATCCTAAGAGAAATTATTTTTAGAAGCGGTTCAGTTACTTCAGGTATTATGTTTGAATAGATGTGTAGGTAAGGGATCTAGTACACAAGTTGAGGCTTTTGATGTGGAGATTAATGAAAGTAATTCAATTTCTCTAAGCGGAGTAAAACATTCTAATTGCTGATCTGATAGTTATATTGTTGACTACAGGGTCACTTGCATTGTCTGACCTTGAATTAGTAGTTTGAATTTTGTTGGATCTTCTCAATTTTGTCATTAAATTCATGAAGTTGTTGCTACTGCAGGTGTGCACGTGTCTGTAGTGGACGTATTCCTGGTTAATTTTGCTACAGTATTAAATGGGAATCTAGGATTATTTTTGTCTTCTATTAGGGAGGAGAGAAGTATAGAAAAAGCTCTTAGTGCTGCTAGATCATCAGGAAGCTCTCCTACGCTAATTTGAACGCTAGCAATTTTGTTTGCCATTTATGTTCCAATTTTCGAGTGGTCTGTTTTAAAGTGCCAGTGTCATTATACCAGGGTGCTAATTTTTTGTCTCTGACCATTTTCCTTTTAAGAGGAGCTACATTATCTCAAGTATAGCGGAACGTTGACCTCTAAGCATTCAGTTGCCTGATTTGAGTTCTGCAGGGGCTGACGGTGACCCAATCAAAGTTGATAACTCTGGGAGATGATTTATAAAGCTCTGTGCAGTAGTTGATATGAATGTACATTTAATACGGTAGTGTGGTGAGGTGCATATATTACTGACATTTTGAATGAGATGATCTGAACTTCAGACTGTGGAAGTGTGACCTATATTTTCTACGTTTAACCCAAATGTTAGTATTAGATCGAGGGTGTGACCACCATTATGGGTCGGTTCCAAGACATTCTGATTAATCCCTACTGAATCTAAAATGGACACAAACGCTGTTTTCAAAGGGTCTTCTGGGTTATTGAAGTGAATATTAAAATCGCTGACCACTAAAGCTGTGTCTAAGGACATGACCAGATCTGAGAAGCTGCAAATTCAGAAAGAAACTCAGAATATGGCCCCAGGGGCCTGTAAATAAGTAACGGAATTAACTGGGTAGATTTGGAGTATGAGGAGCTTCAAATGTATTAAATTTATAACCAGGTTTGTGTTACACCTAGATAATCATTATAAAAAAACTCCAACACCACCTCCTCTGCCAGTTAGACGAGGCTGGTGTGTATAACTGTATCCAGGGGGAATAGCTTCATTTAATGCTATATATTCATTTGGCTTAATCCATGTTTCAGTTAAAGTACATTAAACTCCTGATCAATAATAGTTCATAACCATTAGTGCTTTTAGATGTAAGAGATCTAACATTTAATAGCTCCACCTTCAGATCAAAGGTGTTAGCAGCAGCTGTACAGTCAGTATGATCTAATTTTATATTGATTAGGTTACTGGAACAAACTCTCTCTTTCTACCTTTTTGTTGAGCTCAGGGAACAGTTTCGATGTAGTGGAACCTGAATGATGAGACTGTGCAGCTAGCAGACAGTCGGTTTAGCCTGTTCATCTGCTCCCTGGCCTTGGCTCTGGATAGTCAGAAATTAACTAGGCCTGTTCTGAGACTATGACCTATGCTGCAGGAAATGAGAGCAGCACCTTCCCGAGTGGGATGGATACCGTCCTGCCCTAACAGGCCAGCAGTGCCCTCAAAATTAGCCTAATTATCTATAAAGCCCACACTGTTTTCAGAGCACCACCTGGACAGCCAGCAGTTCAGCGACCATAACCTGCTGTAAGCTACATCGCCATGCCGCATTGGGATGGGGCCAGAGCATACTACAGCATTGGACATCGCCTTCGCTAATTTAAGCACCTCTACAAAGTTACTCTTAGTAACCTCAGACTGACAAAGGCGCTTTTGCATGGATCACTATCTTTGAGAACCTGTGCTTGCCTAGGACCCTAAGATTACCTGCTATGTCCAGCACCCTGGCTCCCAGTATACACCTGACTAAAGCTGCTGGTGCCCCTAAAGGCTGAGCTAATTTCATATGCTGTATGATAGTCCCCTATAACCAGAGCTCTGTCAGGTTTCTCAGTGGGTGCATCACTAAGGAGGGCAAACTTGTGTGACAGATGAGTGGTGCTCTCGTGGGCAAGCCTCAGCAGTAGCTTTGGCTCTACGCTTATGCCGCCGAGCGGTCACCCATTTGCCTCACGGTAAGGGCTCTAATGCTGGAGTTGGGGGATTACTGGCTCCACCTAGGGCATCCAGACTTTTCCCTACAGAAACTACTGTTCTCATTCTCACTGGCCGCCTCTAAAGCCTGGATATGTGCTTCTAACACTATAATCTTCTCTGTCGGAAAGCTAACTAATCTGCACTTAATACAAAGCTATCGCTAGTGACGGCAGAAGAATGACTAAACATCCTGCACTCAGCACACTGAACAGGCTGAAGGTGTGCCATGATAGGATTCATGTACCTTGATATTAAAGCAGATCTGATGTGGATGGCCTCCGCTTGTGGTCTTTATGCAGGAGGAGAAAAAAAAAGCTTCTGGTCTTGGCGTTCTTCTGAAAAAAACAGAGGGGGGAAATGGAAAAAGGAAAGCGAAAAGTGCAATAAAAAAATGAAGAGGATACTGGGAAATTATTTGTAGAAAAAACAGTAACACCAACACTTGTGGAAAAAAGACTTGTTGCAAACAACTTGGGAACCAGGAAGTGCGTAGCACAATACTCATCCTTGCATATTAGTTGTATCAGATATGCGGTGTATGTGTTTGAGCGGCGTGTGTGGGAGGGAGAACGTTTAGCCAACTTGGCATTGTGGATAACAGGTAAAATCATGACTGGGTAACAGTGAAATGAGTGGGTGCAGGGAAAATGTTTACTTAACTATTTTAGTTTATTTGCTCATTCGTGGTTTTTTTTATTTTTTATATTTAAAAAAAAATACGGGCGGCACGGTGGTGTAGTGGTTAGCGCTGTCACCTCACAGCAAGAAGGTCCGGGTTCGAGCCCCGTGGCTGGCGAGGGCCTTTCTGTGCGGAGTTTGCATGTTCTCCCTGTGTCCGTGTGGGTTTCCTCCGGGTGCTCCAGTTTTCCCCCACAGTCCAAAGACATACAGGTTAGGTTAACTGGTGACTCTAAATTGACCGTAGGTGTGAGTGTGAATGGTTGTCTGTGTCAGCCCTGTGATGACCTGGCGACTTGTCCAGGGTGTACCCCGCCTTTCGCCCGTAGTCAGCTGGGATAGGCTCCAGCTTGCCTGCAACCCTGTAGAACAGGATAAAGCGGCTAGAGATAATGAGAACATACTTGGAATAAAAGTTCATGTCAAAGTGTTAGTTTTTATTTATTTTTTGGTAAGAGTGCCATGTGACCTCATTGACTGGATTTAGCAACTACTAATGCCTGTATCTAGGATGCACCCTGCAAAGTTGCCCTTAAGACTCAAATGAGTTTGGGGTAACCACATACAGAAACATTCATTGCTTAAAGCTCCTAGGCAATAGTTTTAATTTTATGCACATTTGAAACTTTTGTTAAATCCTCTTTTTCTCTAGTCTCAATAAGTAATAAGTTGGCATGGATCGTGGCAAATTTCTGTTCTGCTGTTTTTGTGACCACTCGGCACATGACGTCATTTTAAGACAAACTGCTTGAGTTGAGTCCACTTCCGTTTACTTACATTGCTGTTTGGCTTGAGTGCAGACGTGCGTTCAGGAATTTCCAAAGAAAAAACGTCTTATTGTGCCATGAACTGTAACAGGACTGGTTCAGGAAGAAGGTTTTTACCTTTTACCAAGAGCGGAGAAGAGGCAGAGAGTGGATTGGCTTTTTCTGAAAGAGACGAGGCAGAGGGTGGATTGTGTGTGAGAAACAAAATCAAGCAGTCAAAGAAGAAATGTACCAGCAATGCTCAAGCAAAAAGAAGATCGGAGGTAAACATTTTTGCTTGCAATTGACAAGTCAAGAATCCTGAAGGATCCTGTATAATCACTGTGGAAATGAGACCAAGGGATATTTCCTCGCTTAGTTGGCTATAAATAGTATAATGCCGCAGATGGCAGGTTAATGTGGCCTACCAGCACACTGTCAAGTAATTGTTACCTATATCCACTAGGGAAGGTAGTTTGTTTATTCTTCAAAAGGGTGCTTATTTGGTATTATGACAAAAGTAGGAATTTATCATAACTACCAGGATAAATTGTTTGGGTGCGAGTCTTGTTGAGGTCCAGGGTCACCATGATCAGAGTCGGCTGAGTCGCTGTCCGAGGCCGCATGGTCAAACCAGTGAGCCACATTCACAGATTGCTTCGCAACGGCCATGGGTTCATGGTTTCTCCTCTTTTATATTAAATTTGGAGAGTTCCTACTTCAAAATCGCTATCGCTTTGACACTTTTACACAACCTCTCATGACCCAAGTCCGTACATGTGTGCTTGGTTTGCAAGTAAACACAACTGCTCCCAGTCTGTTTGGCTTAAATGACATCACAACGACTGTCCCTTGGCAGTGAAAGTGTGTGCAAGTGAGATGTAAACAAACCTTTGGAAATTGGGCAAAACAGTATTTTAACCATTTTATTCAATTTTAGGGTGCAAATTAGACACTAGGAAAATTGAATTTGCTTTTTGGGTCATTCTTCTAGACAAAGTTGATTATTCTATGTTTCACCTCTGACCGTTGCCTATGACCTTTTAAGAGCATCTTTAAACTTGCTCTTTAGCCCTAAAGGGCAACGTTATCAGGAAACCTTCCCCAGGTCTGGAGCATTTGGTTTGGTAATTCTTTCTATACACTGACTATTGCACTAGGTTTCCAATAATGAGCCATTTTGGGCTCTACTTTCCTACTCCCAATGAATTATAGGCATGAAATTACAGGATGGATGCAGAATTTTTTTTTTTTTAACAAATATGGTAAAATGTGTAAATTCAGACCAAGTCCACATAATTTATCCTTACAGATATGGTATGTAGGTATTTGTACAACCCCCCCCCCCCATTAAGCAGCAGAACAATTATTAAAATGTTAACTATTTTGAACCTAAACCAGTGTCCTTTTTCTTAACATGTCCCTTCTCTGCTTCTGCAAATTATGCAAAAAGTTTATTGTAAACTATATATGGTTATAGTGATAAATGACAACCTGTGGTTTTTAAAGGTATTGTATTACAGAATTGTTAATTAATCTGCTATCCTTGACTTGCAAGTGACATCAAAGCAAAATAGAAACCTGGATGTTGGCCATGTTGGTGGAGATGCAAATGTGGGGCCAAGTGACATTCCATACAAAATGGTCACGTGAGTGCAACTCTGTTCTGCTGCTGCTTTTAAGCATTTAGCCATGCCATATCTTTGTGGTTACAACAGCACTCGTGACTGGCTGCTCAGCACCTAAAGATCTAACATGATCCAGCCGGCTTTAAAAATTATAACTTTGCCAATGGAGCTTGCAGCAAAGCCAAATTTGACAGGCACCTCCCTCTAAGCCTCTCCCTTGGAAAGAGCAGTCTTGGTTTGGTGGGACCATGCTTTGGCCTGGGATTCATGAACGAAGCCCCTGCAAGAGTGTTGCTTGGCACCTAAAGATTTTAACATGATCCATAGTATGGCACTCCTTTGGATTAAGGTTTTGCTTCAGTCAAATCCCATTCGAGTTCCTTTTTTAAAAAAAAAAACACAATTACCGGAGATGTAAAATAACTGATGGTGTGTATGAAAAAGGCTTTGGATGAAATGGTCATGGGACAAAATGACATCTACTCGATGGTCAGTAGAAGCGTCTTAGCTTCAGAAAAGCTTTTTAAATTATATGGCTCAGAACCACATATCTGTCTTCACTTGATCGTTCAAATTGTGTTAATGTTGAGAAAAATCAGCATTGTTTAGGCATGCTTTCAGCAGCTGCCATCCTAGATGCTTTTGTACGGTATAGCCACAATCATGGCGGATGCTCATGACGTAGCACATTTTGATCATGTGGATGCACGTAATCTATACTGGTTGCTTGAATGAATTTAATCCAAAACTCTAACAAAGGCGTTCTCTGGCTTTAAATAGGGTGGCGTAGTTAGTACTGTCACCTCACAGCAAGAAGGTTCTGGGTTCAAGTCCAGGTGTGTGTGTGTGTCCTCCACAGTTCAAAGATGTGGTTAGATTAACATGGGGTGGCCTTGGCCTGAAGTGCCCTTGAGCAAGACACAACCCCCAACTGCTCCCTGGCCACTGGAGTATAGTTGCCCACTGCTCTGGTTGTCTCCATGCCTGTCTCCATGCCTGTGTTCACGCCTTCAGATGGGTTAAATGCAGAGGATGACTTTCACTGTGCTTGTGTGCATGTGACACAGGCTCTTCTCTTGCTGGATTTAGATATTAATGAACTAATACTTTTATGGATTTTAGTTAAAGGAGTCCCTGGCTACAAATAGTTTGGGATCACTGCTTTAGGAGACAGTTGATCTGCAAAAAAAAAAAAAACCCAACTGGCACATTGATTATCTGCTTGTCCTAACTGGACTACAGTGATGTGATAACAGTAGAGCCTCACTGCTGGACAATAAAGTGCACTCAGTATTGTAGTTCATACAATGTAGGCATTTGGGATGTGTATAAAGATGGGTATGGAATAAAGGAAACCCCCCCCCCCCCCCCCCCCTTGTCTGGGCTTGGGTTAGAGCTGATTTGTTAGACAAATGGTCACACACCCTTGCATGCATCCTTCAGTGGTGTTCTTGGCTAACTATCATTTCCAAGAAGTTTGCATTGTAAAGTGTGGCTTTTTTTTTTCCCAGCAGACCACATTCACAGTTCAGAATGAACACCCTGTCCTTTATAGAGATTCACGAATGTATCACCTCCCATCATATTGGTTTCAAGTTGATCTGATGCCAGGTCTGTTCTTTAACAAAAATATCTACAGAACCATTGAACACAGCTGATCCTGGATCTGTAGATAATAGTTTGTGAAGTTGATTAACCTTGTGCTAAAATTGAACTTTTTGTACAAGACTTCCTTTTTATGCTTGTTGTTTAAGCAATATCGCATTTGCTGTTGTCCTGACAATCACTGTGCTGTGCACTTTATACTGCAATTGGTGAGTCTCCAGCCTGGTAGGACTTGAGTATTTGGGGGGGAGTGGAGTTTACCTTAATCACCATTGCTCCCAGGTCTGCTCTGACCTGGAGTGGTAGCACCTGCCTGGGTTCTAGCTATGGGTTAAATAATACATCACCAATAAGGTGCTGGCAGCAGGGTGCTTTTTGGTGCAATGTGGCAGATGAACGCAACAGGGTCAATGGCACACCACCAGATGGCATGTGGAAGAGCCACTCAAATGGCCAACGGATGGCATCACTCGGCAAGTCAGTCATCACTGTGGGGCAACTTCCATACCAGTCAGGTCTGGAGGCTCAGAGAGAACATGATGGGGGCACAACATTGCGACAACACCTTACTGTGCAAGGTGCTTTGCTATAGAGGTGAATAATGAGCGCTCACAAGCCCAGGCATTCCATGGTGGTTTGGCCAGGCCATTTGTGCTGCAGATGGCTCTGCCACTCTGGTGTGGGCCTTGTAGCCTATCTGCATTCCTGCACATGTTATACAAATAGCCATACAAGACATGTTTGATTATTCATTTGTTCATGTGTACTTTTTTTGTTAATATAAATCAAACTTCCCTGGGTGCTGCTATCTTACATTTGCTGAGGTTCAGATATTGTGCTCTGAATAGAAATTGTGCTAGAGAATCCAAGATTGTGATGTCCTTACATGCCACATGACTTACTGAGGCTGAGATCTGTGTATTTTTAGTTCTTATGGGCCTTTTCCACTACCCTTTTTCAGCTCACTTCAGCCCAACATGGCTCGCGTTTCGACTACCTCAGAGCAGCACGACTGGGCTCACTTCAGCCTTACTCAGCACCCAAAACTCGCATGGTTTTGGAGTGGGGCTGAAGTGAGCTCAACCGAGCCGAGTGGGGCTAGGGGCGTGAGGAGATACTCCCCTGTGCACTGATTGGTGAGGAGGAGTGTGCTCACATGCCCCCACATGCCCCACGAGCACGCTGGGATCTGTAAACACCGTAAACCCGGAAGAAGAAGAATTACGACGAAGATGATCAGAAAACTGCACCAAGACCAGCAACACTAACGACTCCATGTTTATTGTTTACTATCCAGGTTGTGAGACTACTGCTTAAAAGGTCACTGTCACTGTTTGCACCGCCTAACATCACGTGACGTCCACCCACTTTCGCTAACTCCACCCAATGTGTCCACCCACTTCCAGCCAGCACAGTTCAGTGTGGTTGTAGTTGAAATGCAAGCCCAACTCAGCCGTGTTGGTAGTGGGAAAAGCCCCATTATGGGTTTTTTGTGCTTTTATTCATTTGAACTTAAATACAGAAATGAACAAACCTTGAAACGCATTGCAGTAACATAGAAAAACTTTTTTTTTTTTTTTTAATTATGTCCAGGGAAATGTTACATCCTCATTTACCAAAATTAGAATTTAAATTTGTGGGTTTTTATTTTTTTTAACCTAGAAATTTAAAAACAAGAGAAACACCATGTGTAGTGACCATGTAAAAAGTGAGATTTTTATATTAATTTCCCTATAGACTTTCCGAGGTTGGCTAATGTCATGTTTAAGACATGGAGAGTCTCTCTATAAGTGCACCACTAATTGTGTTTATCAACAATGGAAGTTAATGGAAACACCCACACACTTTTTCCATTTAAAAGCATGAGCTGGAGTTCAAGACCAAATATAATCTGGCTTTCTCAAGAGAACAGGACAGTGTTTCCTCAGGGAAAAGACAGATGAGCTTTTAGAGCTAGATTTTATAAACAGAATGAAATCATCTGGATCATTTTAGTATAAACACAACGGACAAACATCTCTTCTAAATTGCCCTGTCACGAACAGACTGTTTTTGAACGTATTGCACAATTATTTCAATGTTTAACATGCCATTTTAATCTCATTTTGTTGGTCATAAGTTATATTTTGATGTAATGTGTTGTAAAAAGCAGGGATTAATGAGTGTATTACAATTAGCTTTATTTGTAGGACTTTTTTTGTTAAACCCCCCCACATTTGCTATTTGCATATTTTCCTATGTGGTACATTTGCATAAATATGGTCTCCTGTTGGAGAGAGGTAAGGGCTTTTTGGGTGAGACAGAACCGAGGGAGCATGGAGAGGTACAAACAGGAGGATGATGGAGAGGAACAACATGCCAGTGCTTCATACTGATCTAAAAATAAGTGTAATAACAGCACCACAGTACAATAACATTGTTTTAGAGAAGGTCATGGCCATGGTAACATTTCCCCACCTGTATGCTGATTATAATGTAGTGAGAACCACATTATGAAGCCTTTGTCAGATATGCTCACCGACCACTTTATTTTCTGCGGTCTTGTGCAGTTCTCTGATCAGCCAATCCCTTGACGGCAGCATAATGCGTAAAATCATGCAGATACAAATTAAGAGCTTCAGTTAATGTTCACTTCAAACATCAGAATGGGGGGAGGAAGAAAAATTGTGATCTGTGGCATGGGTGTTCAAACCAGATGGACTGAGTATTTCAGAAACTGCTGAGCTCCTGGGGTTTTCACACTCAACGGTCTCGAGTTTACACAGAATGGTACAAAAAACATTGACAGTTCTGTGGGTGGAAACACCTTGCTGACTTTTGTTTGCGCTGCCAGGAAGGATATAGTAACTCATCTTTTTACAACTGTGGTGAGCAGAAAAGTACCGTATCTCAGCATGCAACAGCAGGAGACTACACTGGGTTCCACTCCTGCCAGCCAAGAACAGGAATCTTGGAATCAGAATGAGTTCCTATTAAAGTGGCAGTACATTACAGCACAGTGAAAAATTATTTTCT
Source organism: Neoarius graeffei (assembly GCF_027579695.1). Taxonomy (NCBI): domain Eukaryota; kingdom Metazoa; phylum Chordata; class Actinopteri; order Siluriformes; family Ariidae; genus Neoarius; species Neoarius graeffei. Next base: position 53,394,715 of record NC_083580.1, read on the forward strand.
GTTATATATCCCAGCTTGTTAGGAAGTTGGAGTGCAGGGGCATCCATGATCATACTGCCCCTGGAGCAGAGAGGGTTAAGGGCCTTGGTCAAGGGCCCAACAGTGCTGGTGCATCAATCCCCAGTCTTCTAATCAGTAACCCAGGGCTTTAACTGTTGAGCAATCCTTGCTCAAAAAATGGTGCACCATTCCTGGAGGTACTGGCAGATTCTACCATAACAGAGGCCAGTTAAGTCCCATCTCCTTAAATTGCTGAATTGATTATTTTGATCATTCTATTAAGTTTTTCTAGTAGCATTTGGGGTCTTGGACATTCACAGTAAATTTTAGGACAGTAGTCCTGGTAACTAATTAATAAAAGCCTGACATGACAGACATGCTAAATGACAATAGAAACACATTGGTTTCGATCATCAAAATCTGACCGACAAACTAACGTCTACCATCATATTCTGACAGACACTCTAGAGGACAATAGCAACAAAACTGTTTCTTACATTATTAATCTGGCAAATTTAGTAATAAATACCTCATCACTAGAACCAAATAATAAAATATTGAAATAAATAATTTATTTTCAAAATTGAAATATCAACAATAATTGTCAGAACAGTGACGATAGACACGACTGTCACTTTCGCAGGGAAATGGCACATTGAAATGGCCTGTCGGCTGAAAGGGTCGCAAGTGGCTCTGATTTCTCTCAACTTACGATAGTTTTCCTCCAGAAAATTTTAAATATGAATGCACAAATATATTCTCAATGTTTCTATCGTCAAATTTCTATCGTCAGGATAGCTGACAGAAAATCTTACCTTGATTTATTTGATGAAATCTAGCTGTCAGAACTCCAAGTCTTGCCCGGAAGTAAATGTCTGCTGTCACAAAAATCATGTGCAGTAGAATTTCCCCTTTGCGTCAGTCAACATGTGCGTGGTGAGGGCTTGAATTTTGCTATCGTCAGGTGCATTTGACTGACAGACTGACGATAGCATTTTTTAAAAATAACTGTGGGCTTCTCTCGTGAACAAACTAGTTTTTTCGCTGTTAATCTATTTCAAGTCTATCTGTTGACACCCAAAAATTATAAAGCCTGCTTCCACACGTTAACTACCAAAGATCCATAATGGCTGAGTCTATCGTTAGGTCATCTGACAGAAATTCACTGACGATAGCGACAGGGATAATGAAAGGGATTTTTAAAATGGGAGTTATGTCTGTCAGATATGTCGAAGAAATAGAACTTTATTCTTTAAAAGTCTTTTATTGATATACTAGTGTATTTTTAAATGACGTGCTGTTTTAGAAGACCAAATACCATATTTTCAATCTTGAAAATATTACCTCACTGAAAAAAGGACAAGAAAAATTGCTTATTTTGTGGGCAAGTGGTTAATGGATCCAGTTACGGTAGAATCTGCCTACTGCAAAACCAGTTTGATGCATAGAGTGAATGAAGCAAGTCCCTCTTCCAACTTCCTGCTCTAAAAATCTGTTTAATATTAAAGTCCTCCTATGGTGAACATATCGGCTATTAAACTGATCTGCACTTTATCTTCGCCAAAAGGCTGACAAGCAATATACAGTGCCAGCCACAATTGGTACCCCTTGTAAAGGTTAGAAAAATCCACATCTTGGTGAAGCAGCTTTATCTCCCACTGAAATAAATCCAAGCTTTAATTGAAAAACTTGTACAGAGGAAAACCAATCCCTCAAGAAATATTCACAACAAAAATGTGCCACAATTATTGGCACCCCTGGAAGTTATAGTGGACATGATGTAACAAGCATGTTTCCCATTTTAAATTAGTTGATTGGAGCATGTAGGAACTTTCAAGCTGTAATCCATGATTTACTGATTAACTGGGGTATAAATGAGGTGGTGAAGCTAATAACAAATGGGCCTTAAGTGTTTTAACCATTTTAAACTATCTGCATTTTTAGCTTTTGATGGTCTGTAAATAGTGCAGATTTCTTGTTAAATCTATTTGTACAGTCAATTGCACAACAGCGCTCTCATTTTAGATCTGACTTTTTGCAGCATTAGGGCTGTATTACTTCTGCCTAGGGTGAAGTCGTGTGCATTTGTTATTGTATGAGATTACAAAGCGGTCACACTTGCACCCAAGGCTCCACCACTCGGAATTCAGTGGCCTTCAAATATGGTGACTATGGGCTACAACAGTTCACACTTGGTCTGGGCACTTCATCACTCATGGACCCTTGATGTCAGATTTTACACATTTGGACTCGATCACCACAGCACACTACATAAACACCTTTGCAATAACTGAGTACTGGGAGTATACACTGTTCCTTTTGTCTGACTTTACCAAGCCTTGCAATTATTGCTCTGGTTTGACTTGCTTTGAACATTTGTATTTTGCCCTTCTGATTTACTGTTTGTACCTTGCCTCACCATGGCCTGTTGTGACTTTTGCCTTACAAGTTGGATTTATCTTGAATCTGCCTTGAACTTTTTCCCAGCTTTTATATCCATCTCTTGCCTGCATTCCTGATGGCAGCCTGATTTTATGACTCATTTCACTGATTTTGAATTGTCAACTTGAATCATGATTTTATTATTGCATGATATATTGATGCACAACCATTGGGTTCAATTAGACACCCAGGCTTGGGTATTGCCAGCCCTGTTGAATCCAAACATGACCTTTTAAATGGAACCTTTCCAGCAATTTAAAGTAGGCTAAGAGGTCCTCAACAAGAGGCACACGCTGCCGCAATTGAGAAATTCTTGAAGAGCAATGAGAGCAAGTTATTAAAATCTGTCTGAAAAGGTTACAAAGCCATTTCTAAGGCTTTTGGGACTCCACTGAACTCGTGTGTTTATTTCCAAATAGAGACCTTTTGAACAGTGGTGAGTCTTCCCAGAAGTGGCCAGCCAACAAATTCCTCCAAGAGCACTTTGGCAATTTGTTTGCAATAGAATCCAGATGAACATCCAAGGAACTAGAGGCCTCACTCACCTCTGATTAGTCAGCGTTCATGATTCCACCATAGATGGAGCAAAAGTGGTCTCCCATGCGTGGGAGTTGGAAAATGAAAACCATTGCTATGTAAGGGGGACAAGTTCTTACATCTGCCAAAAAATACCTTGACATTTTATCTTGATGTGAATAAATTTTTTTTTTCTTCTGATTTACGACAAATGCAACTGATCATCCGAGAGGTGATTGAAGTCTGGAGCTTTACTTGTACTGAAGCTATGAGGATAACCAAGTTCACAAGTAATAGGAGTCGGTCGAATTGTTGGTGACCTTGAAGGTCTGTCTGAAATAAAGCAGCTTCCTCAGCTGAGGACATAACCAGTTATAAGGAAACCGTTTGAGATGGGCTTTGAGTTCGGCAGTAAAGCGCCAAACTGTCACCATGCTGATGTAGAGTAACGTTCACCAAAAATGGTCTGTTACATAGTGCTGAGGAAAACTGAATATTCTGACTCGTATTTCTAAATGAAGTCTTAAATAAAAACAATTACTGAACACTTATTTCTCCATAAATGTCCCCACCCCCCAAAAAATTGGCCAGCTAAAAGGATTTTATAAAGCAGATTTTGGTTTGAGCACTTACTACTGACTTCAATTCCATGCCTTCCTGACTGTATCCAAACTTTTTTTGCAGATTGCTAAAGGGACAGGTGGGGTGGGTTTTAAACCTGGGTTCAATTTTCCCAGCTTTTTGGGTCCACACTTTTTTTTTTTTTTTTTTTTTTTTTTTTTTTTACTAGGGACAAAAACAAGTGAAATTTGCCCCATATTGAATTATAACTGGCATCCATGAAATGGCTGTATATCTGTCAGTTCTTTTTGCCACTGACTGGTAGCCTAGCAAGCCAGACTAAATGTGAATATTTGGTCTGGCCTCGATCTGTAGACATTTCCGAAGGGGGTGGGAGGAACAAACCGCTGTCTTTCAAACTGTCTGTGCGTATAGGCCAACGCTCTGACCAATCAGTGCAACTGTGACGTAGTCAGAGTGACAGAAAGCAGTGGGGGAGACCTAGAAATGAATAATTTTTCAAAATGCGTATTAATTAATAAACAGGTTCTAGATATTAAGAAGTTTGGAGATAATGACCACAAGTTTGGAGTCTGTACCATATACTCATCCCCCCCAGTGTTTTTCAAGGGTTTGCTTAAACTGAGAGTTTTTATTTAGTGGTGTTTGGTGAAATTTCCCTTAAATTTAAAATAACAGGAAAATAAGAAACAAAGTAATGTTTTTCAAAGCTGTTTATTAATTCTTCGTACTGCACAAACTAGCCCCATCCTTTTGGCTACGAGCGGAGCCAGCTGGTAGATCAGACTTTTGCCATAGCCGGTCGGCAAAACAGCGAAAACGTCCTTCTTGAAAAGGAATGAGCGGAGAGCCTCTTCCTGCTCATGTTTCAACGAAAACTCCAAGTCTAATTCTTCTAAAACTGATTCCAAAGCGGAGTCAAACGCGCGCTGTTCGCTAGCCGTAGCCATCTTTCCTGCTGTGCTTTCTCCAGCGTCGCACAGCTTTGTCACTCCTGCAAAAGCCCACCCAAAGAATCCAAACAAAAACCTTGCGTTGTGATTGGCGGGCACGATTTGATGCCCGGGGTGTTTGTTTTATATGGTGCGAGGCTAGACCCACTCACTAGGCAGAAATATTTTTGGCTGCTAGGTGGGTGGGTCTAGTTTACTAGGCTAACTGACTGGCTCATCCAGTTACATGTCTGGCAACATGGAAAGGATCCCTACAGAGATGCCAGTGTCTATTTATTAACCTCACTAACTGTAAAGACTGTAGAAAATGACTGTTACCTTTCTCTTCCAGTCTCTGAGACAGCACCCCTTTCAGCGCCTGTAGTCAGTTATCACATGGAGGCTGTTTTTCTGATATTTACAAAAGGAATCCTTCCCATGTTGCAGCTAAATATTCAGGCATTAATTTGGAAATGGACTTCACAAATCCTGTGTGACCTTCCTTTGTAAACATCAGAAGACAGCCCGTGTGATTGACTACAGGGGTGCTATGTCCGGAAGAAAAGGGTAAGTGACTGTAGGAACTGGTCATTTTCCACAGTTGTGTTTTTTTTTTTTTTTTAAGTTGGAGGTAAACAGACACGGGTGTATCTCTGCAGGGATGCCTTCCATGTTGTCACATTTGCTGTCTTATGAGCCTATAAGTGGTGAAAACAAATGGCTTGCTTAGATGTGGGTGTATTGCATTTGTATGGTGGTTTTTGCAGTTGCAGTTTTTATAGCATTCTAACTGAATACTGGAACATTTAAAATGTTTTTGTTCCTAGTAAAAAATTTGGAGCCAGGAAAATGGTGCTCAGGTTTTTTAAAAGTTTGTTGTGTGGGGTTTATCTTTTAACAGGAGCATTGGAAGTGTCCCGCCGCAGTCCATTTGCATGCTGGTTCAGTGCAATGCTGTACTGTTTCGGAGGTGCCGTTCTCTCAGGAGTCATCATGGCTCAAGCTCCAATCGAGCCACTGGCCAACAGCACCAACATTCTGCTCGCCTCGTTAATGTGGTCAGTACACCAGTCCCATAACACACCTTATCTTAAGCAAGGAGTAAATAGTTTGTGTTTTTATAGGAAAATGATTCACTCTGACTAGTGTGATGTGGCCTGACAATGAGAAATTACTGTTCCCACCCAAAAGCTGATTATTTTCCTATAACTGTACATCCCAAAGTGTGGATCTTGTCACCCTTTTTTTTTTTTTTTTTTTTTTTTTTTTCTTCTACCATAATTTGTCGTCAATTACATTACTGACATTTAGCAGACTCTCTTCTCCAGAGCATTTCGGAAAGCTGCTCCTCTAACCATTAGGCCATGGCTTCCCCAATAAATATTACATTACTGACATTTAGCAGATGCTCTTATCCAGAGTGACGTACAACATACCCAGAGCAGCCTGGGGAGCAGTCAGGGTTTAGGTGCTTTGCTCGAGGGCACTTCAGCCATTCCTGCTGGTCCAGGGAATTGAACCGGCAACCCTTTGGTCCCAGAGCTGCTTCTCTAACAATTAGGCTGTGGCTTCCTCGAATTACAAATTAATTTGCTAGTTACATTTAATGCTGTGAAACACTGGGGAAGCAAGTTAATTCCTGTTATCAGTTATGTTTTATAGCAGCTACAAGTAGCTATGCCAGTCCCTCAACAGCTTCTCTTGTCCTGTCACTTGAAGTTAATGCAAAACAGCCACAGCTTTTCATGCTGCAGAGAAGCCGCAAAATATAAACCACTCTCCTCAGTTTTGTACTGTATAAATGTAACATGCAACCTAACCTGTCAGAATAAGCAACTAATGCTTAGCTATTGCACTTTTCTTGAGCTGATAAAGTAACGAGAGGAAACATGAATGAGGAGTTTCTTGTGTACACCTCCAGTGAGTGTTTGCATTCCCTCTAAACTAATCTGTAATCGTGTGTAAAACAAAAGCAGGGAAGAGGGAGGGAGTTTTATTGTTCTTTATGGCATCGTAGTGCCCCCTTGTGGGTTGAGTTACACATCATGCACAAATCTGTACAAGACTCTGCCTTTCTAATTTATTTAATTTAATCTTTTTTTTATTTAAATGATGGTTAAATATTTTATTTAATAAATTCTGTGAACAGGATATTCAGCTCTGTGTGTGTGAGAGAGAAAAACCTATTTCCCCTTTTGTTGCTACTTTTAGCAGTGTGACTACTCATAGCAGATATTATAAAAGGGCTTTTAGAGGGTTTTTTCTTTAAATTGTACATTTTAAGAGACTAATTAGCAAAGTGACTCATTAGCATGTAATGAAGGTGAAAATGGAAGAGAAGTGTTTATCAAAGTCAAACCTATAATGAAAAAGAAATGGGCCTTTTAAAGTAATAAAATGGCTGGTATTCAACTGTCATTTGTCACATTTGAAGACTGATCTCTTGGATAGAAAAAATGTCTGTCAGACTATTAGTGCTTTCCTCACATCTTGTCAGAGGTGCAAAGGTTTTTTTTTTTTTTTTTTTTTTTTGCGCTTTGTAGTAAGAACACTCACATGCGCACTTTGCATGAGCGTCTACAATAATGAAGTGCAAATTACACTAATGGACAATTAATTGACCACTTTCTGAGCTCTGAGAAGATGGCCAATTAAGCAATTAGTCATGCTGCCACTTGCTGTGTGCGTATTTGAATTTAAAAAAAACAAAAAAAAACCCCTCATGTTTATTTCCCTGTCTACAGTCACACATGATGCCAATTCACTGCACACAACTGTGGGTATTAATTGACTATTTAGTTATGGAAGATACCAAAGTGTCCATAAACTGTCTGAACAATGCTGTATAGCAGGTGACATTAGGTTTAGTTGTTTAGCAAACAATGTACAACTCCAAATCAGAAAACGTTGGGATGGTAGGAATGCAAATTAAAGGGGGGGGAGAAAGCAAGTGCGCCCCCCCCCCCCCCCCCCCCAAAAAAAAAAAAATACTTTGACTTGTATTTCAGTGCAGACACTGTGAACCCAAGATATTTCATGCCTTGTCTGGCCAATTTAACTTGATATATTTCCATTCCTGCATTTAAGGCCTGCAACACATTCCAAAAAAGGTGGAACAAGGGAAATTTATGGCTAGTAATGAGGTTTAAAAAAAAAAAAAAAAGGACCGTTGAAAAAGGTGACGTCAACAGATTGTAGTCAGGATTTGGTTCAAAATAAGTATCCAGGAAAGGCCTAATCTTTGAGAAGCAAACATGGACTGAGGTTCTCCAGTTTGTCAACAAATGTGAGAAGAAAATTCGTGTTTTAAAAGCAATGGAACTCAAAGGGCAGGAAGGCTGTAGCGGGACCCTGACGTGGGTGGAGTACAGAAGCACGGCAGGCGGTTGTTTGCGCCTTAATTATTTTCTTTTATTGTGGCTTTTCAGCACAAAACACTCAACTCTCTCTCACAAGCTATTATCAAGCCCCTGGCACCAGTCTCCCCTTCTCACTCTTGTAGGGCGCAGTCACTGGAAGAGACACAAACGCGTGTTAATTGACAACAGGTGTAGCAACACGACCACTCTCCTTCCCTGACTCCGTCTTCCATTCACAGACTGATGCTTGGCCATGCCCCCGCTGCCACATGGGCATATGGATATTTCACCCTTTATGGTACATATTAAATGATTCAAGGAATGTGTGTAAAGGGGAAGGGCACAAGCCTAAGCTGAACACCTGTGATCTCCAGTCCCTCAGATGGTACTGTCAAGAATTACCATTCTGCTATGGAGCACTTGCATGCAGGGATGGGAATTTTCTGTGGATCTGCGGAATTCCGCGGATTTTATCAACCCAGGGGTCATTTTTGTGAATCGCCTAAATCCGAGGAGAAAATATTTGGGGGGGGGGGTTAGGTATGTGTTGACCCGGTCAACCATCGGGAACAAGGCTCTGTTTACATCGGCAGTTCAGAACGTACACTGTATTTGATTGGCCGTTGAGAGAGAAATATCGCGATTTGACCAATGGTAAACGAGCATAGATAGGAAAGGCCAAAATGTCACATGTAAGCTTCGTTCTGATTGGTTCTTCGCATTTCGCTTTCTTACTCATTCAACATGGCGCTCCACGAGGCCGGAGATTGAGGATGTAACAGCGAATAAGAGCTTCAAAATGGTGAAAATTATCACAAAAGAAAACAAATCGCTTATTCAGATTAGCTGCTAAAAGGAAAAAAAACATCTCTGCAATGAAGCATTCCTAGAAAAAGAACAAGTACTTTGTAAATATGTTGAAAACTTAGTGTTGCTAGTTATGTGATTGTGACTTTGGGAGCTGAGAGAACTGTTCAACAGGGAAATTGTGTTTCTGTTGAGACAAGTTCACTGCAAAAGAGGTAACTGCATTCTTTAATAAAGTAACTGAAACATTTACAGGATTGTCAAATATTCTGTCTGTGTTTTTAATTTATATTCATCATTCCTTTCATTCTAGCATGAAGTTAAAAATTCTTTTTAGCTGAGCATTATTGAGACTTTTAGTGTCCAAAACTCAAGCTTCTTTGGACTGAAAATATTATTCAACTGAGCAATCTGAGACCATTTCAAGTGGTCTAAAATGTATAAAACTCATTAGCTTCCGGGGGCCTTCGGCCCCCTGGACCCCCGACCAGGCTCCGCCCTGGACCTGGCTGGGGGCCGATGGCCTCCAGACCCCCGATTAAATTTTCAGCTGAAAATACAATTTCTCATTCTCATCCCTGTGCATGTGACGTCACAGCCGATCCAGATTGTGACAGACGCCATCTTGTCAGTCAAACGCCATATTTCCACCTTCTACTTCTGGTTCTACTTCTACCTTTTCTTCTGGAAAACACTACTATATACAATTCTACTACAACGGCTGCGGCTACAAGCTCTCCCTACCTGTGCACGTTTTTGTTTGTGTGTATTTTTGCGTGTTGTTCGTCTGTACCGGACTTCAATATCCACTACAACCGTATGGACTTACTGGACATTGGTTTACAGCAGAAAATGACGGTTTGTAGTGATTTCCATCGCATGCACAACATTCCAGACGAGATAGCAAGACCAGCGGGGTCTCCGTGGATTATCAGAAGCAAAGCAAAGGAGGCGGCGCTGGGAGCGGAAGCAAAAGCGAGGCTGCAGAGCTGGCCTGTTGACTAAGCTCAGAAAACAGCCACTCAAATCTCCACTGCTAAGCCTCTACCTCTCCAATGCCAGATCCATGGTAAACAAGACGGACGATCTGGAATTACCTTATTCTATTCTATAATCGGCTGGTCAGTGCTATACTAGATACTGATAGTGTTAGTACTTGATACTTAAGTGACTTACCCGTCCAATGAGGATAATTTTCTTGTTTACAAGATGCCACATCTGTGTCGCTGACAAATCCTGAATTTCTGTAAAGATAACTGTCCAGAGATTTATAAGCACGCAGTGCTTCACCACTGAACAGCGAGGGAAAGTTAATGAGGTAATTATACACGTCTGGGTATTCTGCTGGCAGTTCAACATCCACTGACACGGTCGTGAAAACTACGTCCGGTAAGCCATAAGGGTCACTAATCTGTAGATCATTTATTTTAGACATATATATCTAGTTATCTGTTCATTAGAAAAACTAGCCATGTAGTCCGTCGGTTGAAATTGATCCATTCTGTACACGAGTGCAGCAGTATTCAGCTGTATTTTTTACCGACAAGATGGCGGCTGTGTACTTTCCGGTCATGTGACTGCAAGATCTCTATAGCTGATATAACTACATGGGTTTGGGATTACGTTGGCAGTCCTTTTGTCAAGCACTTGAATACAGCGTTACATCCACAAATGGCAGTTAAAACTTTTAATGTGAAAAAAGGAAGCCTTATTTTAACTGTCCAGAAGCCCCATCAACTTCTCTGGGCTTGGAGGCATCTGGGATGGACCATCACACATTGGAAACATGTCTTGTGCTCAGACAAATTGGTATTCCAGAATTTATTTTTGTAAGAAATGGATTGTGTGCACTCTGGACTGAAGACAGTTTCCAGCAACAAGTCCAAAATCCAGGGTCTGTCATGATCTGGGGCTATGTCGGTGCCCTTGGCAAAGGTAAATTGCGCTTCTGTGATGGCAGCATTAATGCCGAAAAGTACATTGAGATTTTTGGAGCAACATATGCTGCCTTCAAGATGACTTCTTTTCCAGGGACCATTTATCAAGTTGTAGCAAAACCACATTCTGCACGCATTACAAAAGCCATGGCATTTCTCATGAACTTTGTTTTTGTAAGCATCAAATAACATGCTGTTTAGAATTCAGTACAGGTTGAGGATTATTTAAAAGTCATTTTCACTTTTAATTTCAACATATCGTCCCAACTTTTTCTGATTTAGGGTTGTACAAGCGTGAACGTCTGGAGTTTTTATAAGGATTCATAGCCTGAGGAACCAGTGCTAGTGGTAACGTGCATAAATAAAACCGTAAATTAAAAGCAGACGTTATTCAAAAGGAAATTGGTGCAAGTTCAGTGAGGATGTGAAGTGAGTTCTGCATTTTGTCTGAAGGTCTTTAGAACTTTTACAGAAGGAACTGACAAGGTGTGGAGGGTAAAACTTGTATGCTGCAGTACCTGGATGCTGCAGCAGGGAGATCTTGCACTATGAGCATTTATAAACCTCACTGTGTGCACACTAGCAGGTGACGTAATTTTCGCTTGTGGGTCTGTAGTGATGCTACTGTTGTGTGACTACAGTTTTGCAGCTACTGGGTTAAGGCATTTATTGCCACAGGAACTGTTCTCATGTACCTTATGATGTTCACTCTGATTCTAGATCCCTGCTGCATATTTATCTGCTCTGTGCTCTCAGGGACTGAGGAAACCTTAGCCTTTCAGAACATGTATGCCATAGGATGATTCCTCAGACCAATTCAGTTGATTGTCACCTTTTTACTGCATTATACCCAATTACTTCATCTTTGCTTATGGATTATCCCATTTTGAGTGCTTACTTGTTCTTGGACTACATTTACGATCTGTGGTGCTGATAAAGCCCACACTGACGACACTTTTTGTATCCTGCCTTGCTCACCTACACTCTGCAGTGAAGCTATGAGGTGAAGAAGTTTCACCTGGGAACCAGCTCAGAGCACCAGTCCTGATCCATAAGACATTGCAGTGTAGATCTGGGTAGACTATGATGGTATTTTGTAAGATTTCCAAGCAGTAATGGGAGTATTCTATTAAATGCAGCATGAACTAAGAGTAACATTTACAGCGGTCTACAGCAAAGGAATGCCATTTTATGTCCTAAAGTTCTCTGTCTCTGCAGGTATGTGGTGTTTTATTGCCCTCAGGATGTAGTGTACTCCTGTGCCACCATCCTGCCCATCCGATTGGTCCTCACAGCTATGAAGGAAGTGACCCGTACATGGAAGGTTTTGGGTGGAGTTACACAGGCAAGCAAGAAGTACAAAGACGGCCTGTTTGTTATGATCGCAGTGGGCTGGGCTAAAGGTAAGACAACCAGAATAGACGAGACAGAAAATGTGCATTAAAGAACACCAGCTGTCTGAAACCTCACCCTTTTTACTACATGTTGAATCATCCTTTTATAATTGAGATATTGTTCACACTTGAAGAATCTCAATGCGCAGTGGTGTCTCTAGAATACATTCCCAAGGATGAGGGAGCCATTTCAGATAATTCAATGCAATTATTTTGAGCAAATGTCTTCCCTTTTTAAAGCTGCTATTTTGGCACAGCTTTTATTAAAACCGGGTTTTTAAAAAAAAAAACAAATTTGTGCCCCTCAAAGATGAAATGCACTGAAATATAAGGTTGAGGTGATGCTCATTAAACACTCACTCAAGAAGCAAGTGCAGAATTGTGCATGAGCTGGATTCCAGTTTACACATCTAAATCAAAGCACAAAAAAAAAACCCCAACCCTGCTTGTATGTCATGAACTGCATGTCAGAAGTCATTCATAGGCAGAATCTTGTATGTTTAGACGTGTAAAACCTGCAAGCAGCAATAATGTAATGGTAGTAATAAGGTGAAGAGAGAATGGATATGGTTCTGGTTTAAAGTAATGTCTTTTATATAGCTTATCTAATTTATACTGTATAAAATGAAAACATTTTGTTAATGAATCCAGGAGAGACATGTTATGGGTGGACTAATGCAGGGGCTCGTTAAATATTCCTGCTCAAATGCTTTACATTTTTCTTTCCGAAATTCTGCAAATTAATAATTCAAAATGGGGAAATTAGTTTCGATAGACCCCAAAATGACCACACTCTGAACATCTCTTGTGTGCGCTCTCTAGGTGCGGGTGGAGGTCTGATGAGTAACTTTGAACAGCTGGTTCGTGGTATTTGGAAACCTGAAACCAACGAGCTTTTGAAGATGACCTAGTGAGTTACACACCTTCTGAAATGAGCTATACACTCTCTAATGAGTCATATTAATTGCAGACAAGGTCATCTCAAGTAGCTGTCTCTATTGACTGGAGAGCTGATATTTCACACTTCGTTGCTTTTGACCTATAGTATCAGTCAAAAGTTTGGACACCTACTCATAGGTTTTTGCTGTATTTTGATTATTTTCTACATTGTAGAACAATACTGATGACCTCAAAACTATGAAATGAAATATGGAGTTGTGATTTAACCAAAAGTGGCTTTAAAAAAAACAAAACCATCTGGATGCTTTGTACACTATTGGCATTATTTTGACCAGCTTCATGAGGTAGTCACCTGGAATGTTCCAGTTAACAGGTATGTCTTGTCAAGTTGGTGTAATTGCTTGTCACCTTAATGCGTTTGTGATCACAGTAAATAATAAATGCAGCAAATGGCCCTATCCCTCAAATCTAGTATAGTTCTGGCAGGCCACAAAGTCAAGCTCAGTTGATTCCCTTCTATATTGGCATATTTCTCAGAGCACATTTATTTAAGCTGCTTTAACCTGTCTACCTTTTGGAGAGGAAGCAGCAAGCCATTTTGCTACCCACCTCCATCCCAACTCCTCCCCTTTTATGCTGTCTGACTTTATCAACATTTCTGTATTATTGATGCGGCTCACAACCCAGTCCAGGCTACCACCTTCCATTTCTCTATGGTCTAGTTCTGATGCTCACATTGCCTGTTGTAGGCACTTCCCTTGGTGGACAGGAGTCAGCATGAGTACCCTGACCAGTCTGCAGCATTCTAACACCTTTCTATCATAGCCAAAATGTACTTTTTCAGCAAGTTTTGCTACAGGTACTCTTCTGTGGTTTGCTGACTTGTGTATTTTTTTTTTTTTTTTTGGGTCCTTCCTTGGACCACTTTGATCACTGGAAACACCCCCATGACCTACAGTTTTGGAGATTTGTGTTGACCCAGTCATCTAACCATTGCATTTGGTCCTTGTCAGAGGTGAAGAACCTTGCGCTTGCCCCCCCCCCCCCCCCCCCCCCCCTTTTTTTTTTTTTTGGCTTCCAACACAGCTTTGAGAACTAACTGTTCACTTGCTGCTTAACACATCCAACCCCTTGATGGGTGTAATCATAATCTAATCAATGTTAGCTTCACATCTTGGTGCCTTTATAGTTCACCATTTGGAATCCCGCAAAGGCAATCTTTTGTGGGAAAATCTTCCGTTAAAAGACTTGTTGCAGGAATTCAATTTCATCTGTGCTTTTGGATCATCCACCTTCAGCCTACTTGAAAACCTATCTAGTCATCTCCTGGTAAATGGTCTTGAGAGAGAAACTACAGGCAATGATGTACGTCTTTCACGTTCCCACTTCATAAATTAATCACACAAGGTGGATGCTTCAGTCTTATACAGACCTAATAGAAACGGTCTTTGCTGCTGCCCTCCCTGCTTTAGCTGTTCCATGCAGGTACATGGTAGGGCAGGGAGGTGTGTTCTCTCTACCCCAAGGCTTTCCACGTATGCACATGGAAGGGCAGGGAGGTCCCAGAGCAAAGTCACCTGCCAAATACAACTTGTTGCAATGTAAATAAAGTTCCTTGACAAAAATGGTCCTGGCAGAACTGTAGTAATCAATGTCAAGAACCACTCAGCTAAGTAGAGAAATGATAGTCCCTTATTTTCAGACATGAAGTGCCTTTTTAATAGAAGTAAAACATTGAATTGGAAGGTGTGTTCAAACTTTTTTTTCTTTTTCTTGTTACAGCCCCACTAAGGTGACTCTGATTGGCTCAGTACTGTTCTCTCTGCAGCAGTGTCAGTATCTCCCTGTGCACAGGCCACAGCTGATGCTTGTCTACACTGCCTTCATTGTCATCAATAAGGTTACATCATTAACACTCATTAACCTACTGTACCCTACACCAGAGTGTCACTACTACTATGCAGGGGAATTACAAACACCTCACATACCTCCATAAAGACACTGCAGTTCTTTAATCATTTAAACCATTAGACTGGGCAAACAACCTACAAGATGAATTCTGACCTTATAAATCTAAAGCTATGTAACACAGCTTCACTCCAATGAAGCTGCATACAGTGGGGGAAGTAAGTATGCAACACATCAACTACTTTTCTATTAAACATATTTCCAGTGCAGCTATTTGTATGAAATGTTGAGCAGACATTGGTAATAATCAGAGGTGGACAAAGTACCCAACTTCATTACTTAAGTCAAAGTACAGATCCTGCTGGTTAAATGTTACCCCTATACAAGCAAAAGTTGTACGGTCAAATTTTTACTTGAAGTACTTGCTTTTAAAAACGCTTGAGTATTAAATGTACATTTTGTCAGCGCATTGCTGTATTGCCACAATGCTTACAAAACCTAATGCCGTTACCAAAGACAGAAATGTGAATTCACAAAATGACTGCATGCTGTGCCATCATGGTGGTTTAACGTTAAGCTAGCTAGTCAGTGAAACTCCACCTGACATGAAAGCAGACTCTTTTCAAACTCAATCATATTGGGTAGCTAATCTTGCTAGAAAAGAGATTTCTACATCTTCTGTTTATTTAGCAAGATTATGCTAAAACATTTCTGAAAGGACTTCAGATAGTGAATGTTATTCATGTTAGCATAACTGTTTTTACATGCTAACTAAGTGTCAAAGTTAACTAGCTATGTGTTAATGTTAGCTGTGGACAAGTTGATGGTAACTTGGTGGGCAAATCCATAGAAAGTCATTTGACTAACCAGACTGCATAGCTATTGCACTGTTATCACTAGCTCTAAAAGCACAGACAACTTTGTTGCAAGCTTTCTCTTGGAATAAAATGTTTATATACCTCAAGATGCTTCTGTAGGTTGCATGGCGAGTTTTTGTAGGCTGTGATGTGGTTTGTTTTCAGCAAACATTTAAAACGAAATGAATCTTTATTCCTTTCAGAAAACTGAAACATGGGTGCGTTCATTCCCCAGAAGAACCGCCTCCTTCTATTTTGCCATCAACTGATCAAGTTCAATTAATGCTGCTGAGAAATCACTGAACTTGATTTTATACAGTCTCTGGATGTGATGTGACTCGTGATTACTGATCAGCTGTTTCAGTGTCCCCTGTGAAAAAACCAAACGTTTTAGAAAAGAAAAAAAACATCCACTTTCAAAGCTGCTTTATTGTAACGAGGACCTTGACAGAAATGTAGGAGTGAAAAGTTGAAAGAAAATATTTAGTGAAGTTAGTTACAAGTTTCCAAAAAAAAAAACCCCTTAAGTACAGATACTTGGTGTACTTAAGTACAGTACTCAAGTAAATGTACTTTGTTACTGTCCACCTCTGGTAATGCAATAAAACTACATGGAAAAATTAATTGTAATATTCCAATCCATAAGTTGTGCAATAAAGAATGAAAACAGAAATTGAACACACTAAGAAACCCAGCTGACTGCACTAATTAGTTCTACCTGTCCTAATTAGGATCAACTGGGTTGGTGCACATTGGTAGGTTAGAACTTGCATGTTTTGAAAAGGGGGACTCCACTTCTGAATGCAAGTAAACAAATCCTTTTGCACCAAGCTGTCATGCAGGAAACTTCTCATGTGTTGAGGTAAAGGGATTTCCCAAGACCTTCACAGGATTGGGCAGCAGAGCACCAATTACCGACTGATTTTCATAACTCCTAAATGTTCCTATAAGCACCATTTATGACGTTATCTGCAAGTGGAAGCAACATCAGTCAATCCTCAACCAATCACACAGAAGAGCTCCTCGTAAGATTTCCGACAGGGCTGACGGAACATTTGTCAGAGTAGTCCAAGAGATGAGGGCCACTTGAACCACAGAGCTCAAGAAAGTGCTGGAAGCAGTGGGTAAAGTTGTTGCAGAGAAAATGATGCACTCCAGTCACGGTCTCCATTTTCAATCAGCTCCAAAGACTCCATTACTGAAGGAAAGGCATGTTGCAGCTTTTTGAAATTTGCTACAGAACATTTGGCGAAACAAAATGGACAAAAAATCTAACTTTTTCGAAGCATTGTTTGGCTCTACGTACAAATCCTAAAAATATCATACCTACAGTAAAGTTTGGAGGTGGACGCATCATGGTACTAGCAGAATCCAAATTATCAAAGGGAAAATGGAGTCCTGTATGTACTTGAATGTGTTGCCATCTACTAGGATGAAATGTGGATGAACTTTCCAGCAGGACAATGATTGGACACTTGCTGGAAATGAGACTGTCAAATGAACTAAAGATCATGACCTCCCCGTTTCATTTAAAGACTGTGTGGAAGAATGAACCAGAATCCCACCTGAATGCTGTGAGTGATTGCTTTCTTCATACAGAAAGCATCCTGAAGCTGTCCTTGCAAACAGACTTTTCTCCACCAAGTATTAAATTTCATTTAGTGTTTTAATTCTCTCCCCTCCCCCAAGTGTCCTTCCACTCTATTGCACAACTTTTTTTTTTTAATGGATTGGAGTACAGTTGTGCTCATAAGTTTACATACCCTGGTGCAATCTGATTCTTTGACCATTTTTCAGAGAATATGAATGATAACACACCTTTTTCCACTCATGCTTAGTGGTTGGGTGAAACCATTTATTGTCAAACTGTTTTCTCTTTTTTTAAATCATAATGACAAAGGACTCTGGCTGTGCGGGGCGTGACATTACAGTCTAGCTGCTATCGTTTTTCTAAGCAAAGTCTCTGTTCTGTTCAAAGTTCCTGGCAGTTTTAAAAGCTTATGAAAAACCTACATGTCACAGAGCGTTAATCTCGCGATAAAATTATCGCCGTTAAAATTGAGTCAGGGCGGCACGGTGGTGTAGTGGTTAGCGCTGTCGCCTCACAGCAAGAAGGTCCTGGGTTCGAGCCCCGGGGCCGGCGAGGGCCTTTCTGTGCGGAGTTTGCATGTTCTCCCCGTGTCCGCGTGGGTTTCCTCCAGGTGCTCCGGTTTCCCCCACAGTCCAAAGACATGCAGGTTAGGTTAACTGGTGACTCTAAATTGAGCGTAGGTGTGAATGTGAGTGTGAATGGTTGTCTGTGTCTATGTGTCAGCCCTGTGATGACCTGGCGACTTGTCCAGGGTGTACCCCGCCTTTCGCCCGTAGTCAGCTGGGATAGGCTCCAGCTTGCCTGCGACCCTGTAGAAGGATAAAGCGGCTAGAGATGATGTGATGTGTGAAAATTGAGTCAAGTTAACGCGATAACGCGACATTTTTGACAGTACTAGTTAAACACACATGCAAACTCCTCACCTTTCGGCGAAATTCGCCGTTTTGGTCCCAAAATAGGTCACTTGTGTGAATCGTGTAGATCCGAAGAGTTTTTTTTGGGGGGGAGGCAGGCAGGCTACAATGCTATTGTTGCAAAACATTTCACTTACAAGGTTGCAGCCAATCAAGATAAACAGTTACTAACACGCTTCTTTTCCATTGGAGTTCTGATCAGCTGGTGCACAACCCACTGCTGGTTGCCAGTCCTGGCTTACGAATATTCCACAGATTCAGACCTCAAAGTCACCTTTTTATAGAGAGATCTGGCAACCTCATCTCGCGACTGAATCTGAATACCAATGGAACAGTTTCCAGCGCGCTCGGGGGTGAATAACCATGGGCGGATCTACCGGGGTGGCATATGCCACTCTAAAAGAAAGCCTTGCCACCCCTGCTGCTACCCCAGTTGGCAGCGACGAATTCAAAGAAAAATTACGGCCAATTTGACATTTACGTGCGCGAATTTCCAATGTCCGACTGCGGCGAATGCAGCACGAGATAACGCCAGAGATTGGTTGTTTTGGAAAATTGAGAGGCGCGAAGCGAGGGAGCCAGGAGTCGCGAGGAAAGGAGACACGGGAGGAAAGGGGTAAAAGCTGATTAACTATCTATCAAAAAATGAAATTATAATGAATGAACAGTGCTAGTATAGTTGCGATGCTGATTTTGAGAGGATAAAAATCAGGTTGGAGAAGGTTATTTAGCTAACTATACATGTAAGGCAAAAAAAAAAAGTGTGTTTCCGGTAACCCGACCGATCGAGAATTTCCGCGTCGAAATTGCCGACCGTAAAGTTTTTATTACAAATTTCCCTCGATATTTTAGTGTAAGCAGCGTTAGTTTGTCATAATTTTTTGTTTCAACGCATTCAAGTTGTGAAAGAAACGATAAAAAGTTAAATGTTTTGCCACTTCTATCAGCCTTCCTGGCTGTAATGCAAATTGCTTCCTCTTCAGTATACAAGTGCACTTCCATGGCAGGGAAAAACACTACATTTTGCCGCCTATGTAGTCCCCTATTTATACAAATAGGAGTCATTCAGGATTCAGCCATGTTTTTGCTCCGTGTTTTTGCTCGACCCAAGTTCTACAGTAGGCTAGGCGAGGCCGGCTGCTTTTAATGGAAGTAGCCTAGCCTAGGACGTTAAACCATATTTTCACGTTATTTCTTGATAAGGTGTTTTCACATTATCACACGAAAATATCATGAAATAACGTGATAATTTCGTATCATGAAATTACGTGATATGTTATTACATGATAAATATATTGTAAAAACGTGATAACTCTGTTAACAATCTTTTCACGTAATTACTTGAGTCTAAGCCAATTTTTTTTTGAGTGTGGCAGCAATACGCTTCCGCAGATCATAACTCGAACTCTTGCGATATTTTTTTTATTCGTTTAAAGATTTAAAACACTTATTTTATTATGATGTGTGGTATAAAGGATTCTGTGCCAAAATACTATTTTGTAAGATGTTTACTTGTGTTAATTTTTTCGAACAAAATAAAACAAATTAAGAAAAAAAAATTTCCTACCTACCGACCTTATTTTAGTATTTCATGTTACCTGAAACACTTTTTTTTTTTTTTTTTTTTGGCCTAATGTTAGCTAGGTCTGACATTAGTTTTGTGTAAAGTCGGCCACAAAAGTTAATATTGATTCACCGTCTGTCAAGGAAAACATTGCTATTGGCTGAAGCTTATGATTCAAATATTGAGGATCTTAAACATGAGTTACATCAGATGAGGAGAGTACTAGACAGAAAAAAGGGGGAACAGGAGAGTCCTACCACTCTCATGGAGTTCACTGTTTTTGGACCCATACCAAGATGATGTGTTTTTTTTTTTTTTTAGTTGTTCAGGTTGTGTAAAATAGCGGTTGTCTTGCCTGTGAGCATCCTGTGAACAAAGTTTTTCATCTCTCAGGCTCATAAAGACTTATTTGCGGTTGACTATGACAGAAAAGAGACTATCAAGTTTGGCTGTACTCAGCATTGAATCAAAGCGCACAAAAGCATTAGATCTTGATAAATTTGTGAAGCGTTTTGCTGAGCAACATGGAAATCGCCGCATTCAGCTGTTGTAGGCGTGACAAGTTCATGTTATGCTCACTGGTGAGCCTTTACAAAGCGTGAGGAAAAAAAACTATAAAATGTGACACTGGTGTAAATGGTTTAAATCATGCTGAACTTGAAGCAGTGTTATTGTTGTTTTTTAGTGTCTGTTCTTTTGCATATACAGTATAAAACTGTCCAGAAACGGTATAGACCTCATCTGAGAATGTGTGTTCTTCATGAACAATAAAGGCATGAGATTAAGTTTCTGTATGAGTTTGTAAATGGCAGCCCGTGCCCTTTTGTAGTGTGTACATACTATTTGTTGTCAAACTGTGATTAAATTCAGTATATATACATGTCTGTAAGACGTTGCCACCCCTCAAATTCCTGCCCCCCTCTTGCCACCCCATAAATATTTTTCTAGATCCGCCCCTGATTTCACATAGGTGATGTCTTTAAGAAAACTGACAGACAGGGATTGGCCAGGTGTGTCCTCTGGGGTAGGTCTGTTAGATAGCACAGGCAGTAATATATACCTTTTTGTAAATAGCCCACTGTGTTGTACACAGGGGTGAAAATTAACTTCACAAAATATCAAACTTTACCGGCCACTGACAAATAAATGGTACAATTTACCGGCCACTCAACAGTAACTTATTAAGACATGTTTATGGAAAGTTATTTTGTACTGTATTAAATTCAAGATGTCACTGGTTGCAATTTTTTTTGTAACGTAGACTACGAAATGTACTTTTGCGCGCGTGCCGTGTCCCCGTGCATCCTTCTCACCTTTTTCACCCCTGACCAGTTTGCATGCCTGTTAAAACCAAACCCCGGTCAAGTAGACCAACAAAAATTTATGCCAAACAGCACAGACAAGTCTCAACTTCTGGAACAAGGTAATTTGGAGTGATGAGACCAAAATTGAACTTTTTGGCCACAACCATAAACGTTACATTTGGAGAGGTGTCAACAAGGCCTATGATGAAAGGAACACCATTCCTACTGTAAAGCATGGAGGTGGATCGCTGATGTTTTGGGGATGTGTGAGCTCCAAAGGCACAGGAAACTTGGTCAAAGTTGAAGGAAAGCTGAATGCAGCACGTTATCAACAAATACTGGAGGCAAACTTGCACTCCTCAGCCTGGAAGCTGCACATGGGACGTACTTGGACATTCCAACATGACAACGATCCAAAACACAAGGCCAAGTCGACCTGTCATTGGCTACAGCAGAACAAAGTGAAGGTTCTGGAGTGGCCATTTCAGTCTCCTGACCACAATATCATTGAGACACTCTGGGGAGATCTCAAGCACGCAGTTCATGCAAGACAGCCCAGGAATTTAGAGGAACTGGAGGCTTTTTGCCAAGAAGAATGGGCAGCTTTACCATCTGAGAAAATAAAGAGCCTCATCCACAACTACCACAAAAGACTTCAGGCTGTCATTGATGTTAGAGGGGGCAATACACGGTATTAAGAACTGGGGTATGTAAACTTTTTTGATCAGGGTCATTTGGATGTTTTTTGTTGTCATTATGATTTTAAAAATAGAAAACACAGTTGTTTATCAATAAATGGCTTCACCCAACCACTAACCATGAGTGGGGGGAAAAAAGTTTATCATTCATATTCTCTGAAAAAAGGCCAAGAAAACAAATTCTGCCAGGGTATGTAAACTTATGAGCACAACTGTATTATGGCTTCTTTTACTGTGTAGGTTGTTAACTTCAGATGTCTGCTCAATGTTTCCTGTGAATAGCCGTACTGGAAAGGTTTCATAGGAAAAATAGTGAATACTTCCTTCCTCCACTGTACATAACTGATGATGCACCATACAGAAGCCTGCTAGTTGCTTCTGATTGATCCACTCATTTCCCCAATCGCTGAATTTTGGTGGACAGTATCCTCAAGGCAGTGTCACTGTTTAATAATTGATTTAATGGTGTTCCATGGGGATATTTACAGTTTGGTATGTAAACCCCAAGGCCTTCAAGGAATAGGTGTATTTATATTGAGTGTTTGTGGACAAGTGAACTCCATTCAACTAATTGACTGGTTGTATCAGAAATTTGGGGGTTTCACAGCAATGGGGGTGAATACTTATGCAAACTTTTTTTAAACAATTCTGCAAACTATATTGGGTTTTCCTCTCATTTCAATAGCTGTCTTCTGTAGATTCATGACAAATTATTCAAGCTCATTTCCAGTATAGACCCTTTTCAGTCACGTGACCTTCGTAAACGCGACCGCCATTTTGGACATGTAGTGGACTTCGGCTCGAATCAGTTTGAATGCGAGGAAGGCGACAAACGAAAAACATAAAAGAAAAAGGAGCGAGATGCAGAAAACACCTTCACTATCCAGCGACGTAGGGCATTTACAGGGCGAGCAGAGGGAGAGGTATTTGCAAAAATTGAGGTTAGCAGGCTTGGAGAACAACGTTTATCTGCTTCCACCAGGATTGTTCACTGACGTACGGAAGTACACGAAGCCCTTGTCTTTACCTGACTTCGGCCCACATGATCTGTACACCTATGTCGTTAAAAACCCATCGCCATACACAGGTATTGATCTGAAAGCGTATAAGAGTTTGGATGCCTACAAATATTGTCAGGCTGGGTAACATGCCTACATCAGCAGGTCGTCCCTGGAGCCGGTGGTCGCCATCTTATTACAGCTAAGGTTTGTTCACATTTTCATTTACTTTCGGTCCTCAGGATAAACAATGTTAAATGTCATTGAAAACTTCTTAGTCTGTTGAGACATGGCCCATTATAAATTTGCTGTTACCAGGCAATGACCAAGAACTGTATTATTAGGGTCAGTGTCTGTGTTGTAGCAGTGTACTAGCAGCTAGCTGTTAGCACTAGCTAATGTCAACAACATAGTAGCTAGTATGTTACTGTAGCAATGTTAACGTTCAGTCATTTGAATGACTGTTAAAACCTTTCAGTCTCAAGTTTTTCCTTTACTGTATTTACTAGTTTACTGTAATTATGATCCAGCAGCTATTTACACCGGATCCAGTGTAAATAGCTGCCAGAGCCAACGTCCGAGGTTCCGGAGCGCGCTCCGGCTTGCTCTCCCTCAAATTAAGCCCTGTACAGGTAAATAGCTGCCGGAGCCAACGTCCGAGGTTCCGGAGCGCGCTCAGGAACCTCAGACGTTGGCTCCGGCAGCTATTTACACTGGATCCGGTGTAAATAGCTGCCGGATCATAATTACAGTAAACTAGTAAATACAGTAAAGGAAAAACTTGAGACTGAAAGGTTTTAAGTCATCCAAATGACTGAACGTAAACATTGCTACAGTAACATACTAGCTACTATGTTGTTGACATTAGCTAGTCAACAATAGCTACTACAGAAGAACAAAGAGGTTACAATGGGTTATTTTAACCTATTTGGTTACACACTCGCCGCCACAGAATGTTAACAGCAATGTAATGCCTTTTCTGGCTAATTTTATTCGTCTTACCTCCAACAAAGTGGTCACTACACAAGCGTTGGTATGCCGAGGGCTGCCAATCTTTCCTGTTTATGGCCGCTATCCGTCTTCTCCATCGGGATCCGATAAAATGATAAACCTTGCCTTGTTTGTTGATGGTTACTACATCCAGGTGCACAACAGTATAGTGGCATGATGGAAGTCTTGCTGAAAGCAAAAACTTTCTTTGCTGCCGTTCCTCAATGTTGGCTGTGGTAAACTACTGGTAGTACATGTCCAAAATGGCGGCCGCATTTGTCGTGACGTCACGTGAAAAGGGTCTATAGTCTGGTAATCCTACGAAACTGGGGGGAGGATACCTATGCACTGTGTAAAACACCTAATTCTGCATTACTTCTCTACAGCATGCATTGTAATACTTTTGTGGGGCCAGTAACATTTCACTGTTCAGCTGTGTGGATGTTGGCTCATGTTCAGCTTTTCTAGATGTTGAGCACTGTTAAATTGTTAGATATTGTCCACTGTTCAGCTGTGGGGATGCTGTTTGTTCAGTTCCTAGATGTTCAGTTGTGTGGCTGTTGGTCACTCTAACTTGGTTCAATTCAGTTTTATTTGTATAGCACTTGTAACGATGGATATTGTCACGAAACAGCTTTACAGAAATGTATAAATTATGGATTTAAATTTTACATATAAATTTATCCCTAATAAGCAAACCAGAGGTAAGGAGGCAAGGAAACTCCATGAGATGAAATGAGAAACTTGAGAGGAACCAGACTCAAAAGGGAACCCATTCTTATCTAGGTGATGACTGATACAGAAGTGAGTTGTTTATAATCTCACTAACTGTGCACTAGATGGTCAGTGCAATTGTGTAACCAGGAAATTCATTATAGTTTTAACATGAAGTCAACTTTTAACAGTTCACTGATGGACTTGAGTGCAAGACTTCATGTTCATGGCAATTGCAGGTCTAAGCTTTTATAGCAAAACTGTTCTCAACTGCAGTCCAAAGCCATAGTCATGATTGAGTGCATCTTTAGTCTGTCCATATGGTTCATCTTCATCAGGAGTGAAACAACTCCAACCAGAAGTTGGACATCAGCCTGGTCTAGAGAGCAGAAATGGGACCGAAGGTATCAAGAGTAGCATGTGTGGCTTGATAGAAACATTGAATTTTAGGTATGCTTATTGTCATGTAATGGTTAAAAATGGTGTATTGTCTAGTGTGTGAACTGTTCTGTTGTGTAGATGTTCATGGCAGGTTTCCTCATTTTGCTACATGATTATAAAACCTGATTGCGTCATTAACTGCTGGATGATCCGCTAGTGGCCTGCCGTCTTGTATTTTTTATTCCTCTTTATCCCATTTGATCAGGTGCTGTGGCAGCATTGCTCTTTCCATTTTCACTTGTCTTTTGCCTCATCATTTCCTCTAATTGCATCACTCCTTCATCCTGCACACTCAAAATGCTGTTAGCTCACCTCTTGCTCCCATGCTGCTATTTATACACCACTGTCTGTTAGTAGAGAAACATGTGACCATATGTCCTCTGCTCATATTTACACATTCTACACACCTTTTGCACCTTCTACACATCTTTAGCACTTTGTGCAGATGTGCATTTTTATACAAGCTTGCACATCTTTACTCAACTTCTGTATACCTTTACAGTCCTTCACAGAACTTTACATTCCATCTACAGAACTTTTACACATCTGTAGATGTGGACAAGGGTTGGTACCCTTACAGCTTGTTGGAAACAATGCTTTCATCCTCCTGAAAAGTGATGAAATTAAAAGCAATTTTCTCATGTATACTTGCATGCCTTTTGGTATGTCAGAATAAAGCAAAAAAAAAGTCTGAAAAGAAACCTTTGTTCTACAAAGGTATTCTAAAATGGCCTAGACAGACTTATTGGTACCCCTTTTTCTTATTTATACAGACTTATTTACCCCCAGAAATGATAAATAATTGAATTAGTAATTATTTAAAGCTAGCAGTTTTCTTTAGTGGCTCACCACATGTTCAATCTGGTCATTCAGTCTATTTAAATGGAGAAAAGTTGTCACACTCTGCCATTTAGAATCATTGTGTACCACATTGGACATGGACCAGAGAAAGCAAAGGAGAGAGTTGTTTGAGGACCTCAAAGAATTGACAAGCATGTTCATGGCAAAGGCTAGAAGACCATTTCCAAGCAGCTTGCTGTTCCTGTGACTGCAGCTGCAAATATGAAGTTCAAGTTCCATGAGACTGTAATCAGCCTTTCTGGATGTGACTGCAAGAGGAAAATCCATCACAGATTGAACAGAAGGATGGTGCCAATGGTAGAAAAAGAGCCAAGGACAACTTCCAAAGAGAAGTTGAACTCCAAGGTCAAGGTACACCAGTGTCTGATTGCACCATCCGTCACCTTTTTTTTTTTTTTCTTTTTTTTTTTTGAGTGACCGCAGGGCTCAACTGAAAACCCAGGAGGACTTGACTTGTTAAATGGGGGGGGAAGCTAGACTGGAATTTGCTAAAATGCATATTGACAAGTCACAAGGCTTCTGCAAGCATGCTGGACAGCTGAGACAAAACTCAAGCTTGATAAGTCACAGCTCCATCTACAGAAGAAAAAAAAATGCTTTCACAGAAGAGAACACCATACCTACTGTGAAACATGGAGGCATGGTTATGATTTGGGGCTGCATCTGGCACAGGGTGCCTTGAATCTGTGCAGGATACAATGAAATCTCAAGACTGACTAGGCACTCTGGAGCAAAATGTACTACCTGGTGTCTGAAAGCTCTCTCAGTTGCAGGGCATGGGTCCTGCAACAGGATAAAGACCAAAAAACAAAGGCACCCAAGAATGGTGAACAAAACATTGGACTCTTCTGAAGAGGCCTTCTATGAGCCCTGATCTGAATCCTGTCGAACATCTCTAGAAAGTGCTGAAACGTGCAGTATGGAGAAGGCACCCTTCAAACCTGAGACAGCTGGAGCAGTTTGCTCAGGAAGAGTGGGCCAGAATACCTGTCTGCATCTGCCAACGTCTCATTGAGCGCTACAGAGATCGCTTGTTTGCAGTGCTTGCCTCTATAGGTTGTGCAACAAAAGTTGTGTGTGTGGGGTGGGGGGGAGTGGGTCCCCCCCCTTGGGGTTCATGCCGTTTTTTTTTTCAATTTCTTATTTAATGTTCAGTTGAATCAAAAGCAAAGTCTTGTTTCCATATTTAATGAAAATGATGGATGGCAATTGTCAGTTTTGAGCTATTTCAGGTTTTTTTTTTTTTGTGGAAGGGTACAAGCAAATGTCAGTGTTGCACACCTTAATAACCTTTAACACCTTTTTACACAACTTCTGCATACAGTCTATACACAAACACCTACAGTGTATATACTCTTATGCATGTTTACACACCTTTACCCACGATCTGTTTTTTTTATAGCACTTTTAACAATGGACATGGTCACAAAACAGCTTTACTATATACCTTTACACACCTTCACAACCTTACATGCCTTCTACACACATTTGACCCCTTCTCAAATTTTGCATAACTTTTTCACACCTACATTTATCTGTGCAATAAACTGTTTGCTGTAAATGCAGAATATGTATTTTACAGCTCCTCTTTTCTTGGTGGCGAATTTATTTTTCCTCTGTTGCAGACAAGGATGATGTTAATGGGTTCCTCGTTCTCTCTATTTGCTGGGCTTGAATCAGCACTGTATGAGGTGCTGTTTGCACGACCAGTGACCTGCTCTTCCCTGATGAATCAGAGCCACTCCCGTATCACTTCATCTTGCTCCAGCTCCGAGGCTAAAAGCACTTCCTGTGTCACAAATGGCTCATCACTTCCACATGAGCAGTGTAAAGACATGGAGAAGGACAAGAAGAAAACAGAATAATGCTTTTTTTTAAATTTTTTAAAATTGTTTTCTAGACAACTGTGATCTTTTCTCTGAAACACTTTTCCACTCTTGTATGTGGGTAAAAACCCAGAAAAATGAATTGATGCGTGTAGCTGGAGAATTTTTTTTTTTTTAAAACATTTCAGGATTTTGCTTGAACTTTTCATACAGTGCTACCACTGAATACTTTTAAAGAAAATTCTTTATTTCCAAAACTTTTATCTGTATATTTGCTGTAGCTCTGTAAATATTTATTTTATAAAGAGTTTATTCTCACAATTCTATTTTATATTGGAAGATTGTGCTAACATGAAATGCGCTCTCTGCTCGACTGCATTCCTGAGAATTATTAAATAAAATGTACTGTGAATTTATTACACTTGCATTGTCTCATCTCATTTATCTCTAGCTGCTTTATCCTGTTCTCCAGCTTGCCTGCAACCCTGTAGCCTATCCCAGCTGACTACGGGCGAAAGGCGGGGTACACCCTGGACAAGTCGCCAGGTCATCACAGGGCTGACACATACATACACAGAACCACTCACATTCACACCTACGGTCAATTTAGAGTCACCAGTTAACCTAACCACTGTGGGGGGGAAACCAGAGCACCCGGAGGAAACCCACGGGGAGAACATGCAAACTCTGCGCAGAAAGGCCCTCGCCAGCCACGGGGCTCGAACCCGGACCTTCTTGCTTTGAGACGACAGCGCTAACCACTACACCACCGCGCCGCCCACATTTGCATTGTGCTTGCTTTTGATTTTATTTTACGCTTTCACCTATTGTAGCCTTTTTGACTTTTTACACGTGTAGAGATTTCACATTAATTTACTCTCTAATGGTCACTGGGTTAAAATATGAAGTTCAAGCTTAAATCTGTCCACTGAAAGAAAAACTGCAGCTAATTTTGGTCAATACAATCAGTCAAACCCAGAAAACGTAGTGTGGTGACTAAGGTTCCTACAGCAGATTTATCTCTCCATGAGCAAACGCATTCCATAATGACCTCAATAATACAAATGCTACAAACGGCAACACCATCTCATATGATAAACGTCAGATGTAAATGAAAAACCAACTCAACTAATGAGCTAGAAAACTAGAGAATGTGCCTGTTTATTTTTATATACTATGGAGCCATCTGGTCCCCAGTAAGGATGGTAAAATCTGCCGATGTGGATGGGCCCCATGGGGAAATTGCTACATGTTTTTTTTTATATATATATTTTTTTAAACAAAAAAGGGCCAAAAAGTTTCCTTTTCATTATTGGGGTTGAGGTGCAGGCACTGGAATGGAGGTCTTCACAGGGATGGTGAAACAAACATGTCCACTAGGGGGGGTTGTTTTCTCCTCAGTGGTTTGACCCCCCTGGGGGGGATGGTATGAGCCAAACACACAGTGACACAATGGCCATCAAAACAGAAACAAAGAGCGCGTGCACGTTCACACATTGACCATCCAGAGCTGTCGTCCTTGTCTCCCACGCGTGATAAGTAACACTAAGGCAACAAATCGCCATCACATAATTATAATAAATATCGTATGTACGAGTTTTAATAATAGTATGGAAAGAGACAAGCAGAAAGATGACAATATGACATCAGTGACCTCAACTGATTCAAGTGCAGCTTTTTTCTCTGGAGAATCAACATACTGATGTACTCCTCCAATCAATCTCTCTCCCTCTCTGCTCTTTGAATATACATTACACTATGTTTGTAGTTTGGGAATATTAAAGTTGGAACTTTTAAAGTTGTCATATCTACATGATTTTATGCATTACATTACTGCCACATGATTGGCTGATTAGATAACTCCATAAATGAGTAGGCATAAAGTGTTTGATGAATGTATATTCAACTTTGGCGGCACGGTGGTGTAGTTGGTTAGCGCTGTCGCCTCACAGCAAGAAGGTCCGGGTTCGAGCCCCGTGGCCGGCGAGGGCCTTTCTGTGCAGAGTTTGCATGTTCTCCCCGTGTCCGCGTGGGTTTCCTCCGCGTGCTCCGGTTTCCCCCACAGTCCAAAGACATGCAGGTTAGGTTAACTGGTGACTCTAAATTGACCGTAGGTGTGAATGTGAGTGTGAATGGTTGTCTGTGTCAGCCCTGTGATGACCTGGCGACTTGTCCAGGGTGTACCCCACCTTTCGCCCGTAGTCAGCTGGGATAGGCTCCAGCTTGCCTGCGACCCTGTAGAACAGGATAAAGCGGCTAGAGATAATGAGATGAGATGAGATATAGTGAGCTCATTGATAAAATGAAAAATCGCTTTCAGACACTAGTCCGTCGCGCTGGTATTTACATCATTACTGTCGCACAATTAAAACGTGCTGGTGGGTTTTCAAAAATAAATGCATTCATGAATTTTTGTGATAAATACATATTATACTGAGCGTATTTCCCACATTAATCAATACAAAGTACCTGCATCTTTTTTTTAAATCAAGGCTGAATACTTTCTTTTTATTATCAAGCCTTTTATTAAATAAAATTTGAGACTTTTAATTTGATTTCTTTCAGTGCGACCACAATGCATGATGGGATATATTGCTTTGGTTAGTAACCATTGTTGCATACTACTTTTCGTGATGCATTGTGGGATACTTTGAGTGCACTCTATAGGGTGTAAATAATCCTCACTAGGGTTTCAGACAGCACTGCAAAATGGTGTCCGCACTATATAGTGCCCCATATAGTGAGTAGGGAGTGATTTCGGACACAGGGTTACACTTACTTTATACACTTTAATATGAACTTTATTAGGAACATCTGTACACCTACTCATCCATGGAATTATCTATTCAGACAGTCAAGTGGCAGCAGCACAAAACTTAAAATCATGCAGATATGGGTCAGCAACTCTGGGTAATGTTCAACAGAATGGGGAAAAACTGTGATCTCAGTGATTTTGACCATGGCATGATTGTTGGTGCCAGAAGGGCTGATTTGAGTATTTCTGTAACTACTGATCTCCTTGGATTTTCAGGGAAAACAGTCTCTAGAGTTTATTAAGAGTGGTTCGATAAAGGAAAAACATCTAGTGAGCAGCAGTTCTGCAGACAGAAACACCTTACTAATGAGGTCAATGGAGAATGGCCAGATTGATTTGAGCTGACAGAAAGGTGACAGTAATTCAGATAACCATTCTGTACAATTGTGGTGAACAGAAATGCATCTCATAATACACAGTACATCAAACCTTGAGGGGCGGCACGGTGGTGTAGTGGTTAGCGCTGTCGCCTCACAGCAAGAAGGTCCTGGGTTCGAGCCCCGGGGCCGGCGAGGGCCTTTCTGTGTGGAGTTTGCATGTTCTCCCCGTGTCCGCGTGGGTTTCCTCCGGGTGCTCCGGTTTCCCCCACAGTCCAAAGACATGCAGGTTAGGTTAACTGGTGACTCTAAATTGACCGTAGGTGTGAATTTGAGTGTGAATGGTTGTCTGTGTCTATGTGTCAGCCCTGTGATGACCTGGCGACTTGTCCAGAGTGTACCCCGCCTTTTGCCCGTAGTCAGCTGGGATAGGCTCCAGCTTGCCTGCGACCCTGTAGAAGGATAAAGCGGCTAGAGATAATGAGATGAGATGAGATCAAACCTTGAGGCAGATGGGCTACAACAGCCAAACACCATGGTAGGTTCCACTTCTGTCAGCTGAGAACAGAAAGCTGAGGCTGCAGTGGGCACAGGCTCACCAAAACTGGACAGTTGAAGACTGGAAAAATGTAGTCTGGACTAATGAATCTCGATTTCTGCTGAGGTACATAGAATTCATAATTTGGCACCAATACCATGAATCCATAGACCCAACTTGCCTTGTTTCAGCAGTCCAGGCTAGTGGAGGTGGTGTAATGGTGTGGGGAATGTTTTCTTGGCACACTTTGGGTCTGTTAATACTAATCAATCATCACTTGAATGCCACAGCTTATTTGAGTATTGTTGCTGATGATCCCTTCATGACTACAATTTATACAACTTCTAATGGCTAGTTCCAGTATGATATGCACCATATCCCAAAGCAAAAGTTGTCTAAAACTGGTTCATGAACATAACAATGATTTTAATGTTCTTCACTGGTCATTAGTATTGAATACAATAGAACACTTTTGGGATGTGGTAGGATGGGAGATTCACATCTGAAAAGTATACCTGAAAAATCTGCAGGAATTGCTTGATGGACCAGAATCTCAAAAAAAAAAAAAAAAAGTTTACAACATCTTGTGGAATCTATGCCATGAAGAATTGAGACTGTTTTGAGAGTACAGGGAGGCCCTAACCAGTATTAGTATTGTGTTTCTAATAAAGTGTTCAGTGAGTGTATATTTAGCTTATATTCAGCTATGGAGTAAACTGGGAAAGCAGGAAACTCAGAATTTTACTTGGGAAAACTGGGAAATGTGAAAAGTAGAGAATCAGAAAACAACAGTGAGAACTATAAAATTTTAAAACACTGAAAAGTAGTTTACAAGAATGTTCCTGGAATGTTCTTAGCTTCCTAAAAAGTGATCTAGTTAGACTCTATCTGATAGGGAATCACTTTGTTGTAGGGTATACCATAGAACCTTTAAAGACAAGGACCTTTTCAGATGGACAACCGAAAAAGCCTTTAATAAGAATAGTGTAGGGAACTGAATGTTTTGAAAGAAAAGGAAAAAGGAAACAACTTTGAGCTTAGGCATCTGGAAAACACGAAAACTGGATTTTCTCCCTTTTCACTGGCCAACTTTGACATGAAGGACAAAAAGCACAGTGATTTCTGCTTTTCTGCTCACTCATTGCTATAGTTGTGTTTTGATCTGAACTGAGAACAGAGTGATTTCTTCACATAATTGTGATGATAATAATAAAAAATAATGGGAAAAGTTAAACAATAACCACAACACTGTTATAAATCATGAGCTGTTGTGATCAATGTTCAGGCACACCAGCCTCTCTGTCAGGTTTTTAATTCTGTCTGTTTTCGGTCACAGCACCAAGACATCAGAGTCTCAGCAGATAATAAAAAAAGAAGAGAAGAAGAAGAAGCTGTTAAAGGTAGACTGCCTTTCAGATTTTTCAAGTGTAGGTCATAAAAAGAATTTTCCCTGACATCCAATTATTTTTGTTTAGTGGACCAAAAGCTACTGAATTCGAATCACAGACTTCCACTTTTATTAGGGTTTTTTTCCTAATAGAACAATTAATGAATTTAGGGCCACGTGGCCCTAAATTCTCTGCTATTTTTCCTGCTTCAACATGACCCAATTCAAGATACTATGTCATGCATCACGTGGTGGGCTTTCCCCGTTTACACAAGGCATTGTGGGACACAAATTTGAAACAGGAGAGAAAAATGGAGAATGGGAGTGTGCAAATGAAACGTGGAAGACTGACTACAGTAACGGAAAGCGAGAAGAAAAGATGTTATATTGCAAAGGAAAGGAAACGCAGGACCAAACTAATAAATATTGGTCGTCAGTGAGCAGCTCGATGTGATCGGCTGTTTGTTTAATGACAAAATGATATAACTGTCAATGCATGGTCAAGGTAAACCTACGCATGTGCACATGGACTTCCTCTGTCTGCTTGACTGCGCAAAGCAGGCGAGTTCATGCACATTATTTGCTAGGGAATCCTCTCAAATTAAATAACTTCCCAGCCACAAAATGGCCTGATATTTTGTGAGTTATTGCAGAAATAAACATATATCACAATGACCAAATTTTAGAGGGAACTAAATTTCACTGATCTTATGAAATTGAAAGGCAGTCTCGCTATAACCCGAGGAAGATTACCAGCATTGGTTCTTTTATCATGTTGGAATATGAGCAGCATTTGAACATTTATTTACATTGAAAAACCTCCAGACACATACAGCAGGGCTGTCTGTCTGTCTTTGTGTGTGTGTGTGTGTGTGTGTCTCATCTCATCTCATTATCTCTAGCCGCTTTATCCTGTTCTACAGGGTCGCAGGCAAGCTGGAGCCTATCCCAGCTGACTATGGGCGAAAGGTGGGGTACACCCTGGACAAGTCGCCAGGTCATCACAGGGCTCTGTGTGTGTGTGTGTGTGTGTGTGTGTGTGTGTGTGTGTGTGTGTGTGTGTGTGTGTGTAAATTTAGAAAAAAGTTCTGAAAAGTAAACGTCTGGATTTTTAAAGAGGAAAAGGTAAGAATCCTTTTAGCCTATAAGGTCATAATTTGCTTTACAGTATTTTGATGTCCTGAAATTTGAGAAGTCTGGATTTTCTTTTTATCAGTATCTGTTGTCATAACATGTAATTTTACCAAATATTGATAGATTATAATGAAAGCAGTTGCAGCCAAAATATTGTTGTTTTCCTACCCCATTCCTTTAAAGATCAGAAAGTGGTATTTTTTTGTACTAAGAAAAAAAGGGATACATTGAAATATGAAAAACAAACAAATTTTCAAGAAAGGTGAAAATGCTTGCTGAAATGAAATATTTTTGGATTACAAATACGTTATAAGTTTTTACTTCATACAATAATATGTTTCTAAGACTTCCCCTTTTGTCTATAATAGACTGATGATTTAATGATTAGTAATCATGTAAGAGTCCCTCCACTGTGTTGAAGATGCTACTACATAAAGTAATTATCAGTTATAACTCCTTTTTCTGCTATTTTAGCAACATTATTTCAATATGGTTTAAATGGCTGGGGCAAGGGGCTAATCAATGCATTTGCAGTATTTACCAACAAATAAATTTCACTCCATGTCTATCCAGTTTAATGAGTTCCATGAGTCAGTGAACTTTGATCTCGCTGACAACTTAACAGAGCACTATCAACCAAGTGGTAAATACAAATGTTTACACATCTGGGCATCTACTGAACTGTTGTAAATCTGTTATGAAAGGTGTCATGCCTTGTATAATGGTGGACCTAAATGCAGACACTCAAGACAGGATAAAGTTTAAGCACAAAATTTTATTTACAGTGAATGCGTGCTATCGCAATGCTGGAAACAACAAACTGGTGATGAGTTGAAGTGAAGCTGGGGTTTAAATGCTGGAGATGATCAGGTACCATCAATCAACCAGTTGTGTGCCCAGATCAAGTGCTCTGCTTTAGTGGGAAATACACACACAGAAAGAGAGAAAGGGAAAGAGAGGAAGGGCATGTATGGCCAAACTGCCGGGCACTTCCAGGCGTCCCCCTGGCCTTGTTAGGATGGGTTCAGTGAAAGTCTTGGATGAGTCAAGGTTAAGGGAGCAGGATACCCAGGAGCATTTTTCAGGATCATACCCTTCACAGTCAATGGAGACTGCAACCACTGCAGTGCATGTCCAGGAGCCTGCAAACAGTTTAGGCAGGATGATTATTCACCACAGGGTGATGACAGGCTTTAACTGGGAAACATGAAATGTGGGATGAATGCATAAGGATTTAGGCAGCTTGAAGCAGATGGAGGCAGGGCTGATGATGCTCTCAGCTTCGAAGGGACCTATGAACCGGGGGGGGGGCGGCGGCAAGTGCCTTGGCCTTGAGTGGAATATCCTTGGCTGAGAGCCACACTTTTTGCCCTGGCTTGTAGCTATGGTCTGGGGTCCAGTGGTGATCTGCCAGGCATCAGAACAGAGGAGGGCTGCACAAGCTTCTCTCCATATCTTGTGACAATGATGTAGGTGGACCTGGACCAAGGGGACTGCAATATCCTCTTCATGAGTGGGGAAGAGTGGAGGTTGGTACCTCAGGGAGACTTCAAAAGGGGACAAGCCAGTAGCAGAGGAGGACAGGGAGTTGTAGGCATACTCAATCCACACCAGGTGGAAGCTGCAGGTGGTGGGATTCCTAACCAAGATACAGTATAGGGTAGCCTCAAGCTCTTGATTGGTCTGCTGCCTCTCTGGGAGAGGGGGCTTGGGCAGGACAATAAAGTGGGCTGTCTTAGAGGAGCAGTTCAGGATAATGGTTTTAGTAATGTGTGACCAAGGGTGGCTAGGGATGGGTAAGGGACTTAGCAGCCCCACTGGGAGTCAGGTGGAAGTCTTGCTGTGGGAACAGGTAGGACAGGTTGTGATGAAAGAGCAGGTATCAGCTTCCGTAGAGGGCCACCAGAAGTAACTTTTTAGGAGGGAAAGGGTGCAATTGGAACCAGGGTGGCAGGAGAACTGGGAGGTGTGAATACACTGGAGGACTTAGGATTGTACGGAATCTGGTACAAACAACAGGCCAGAAGGACCACTGGTTGGGCTTTCTGATGACATTTTGGATCTTCCAGGTGATGATAGCCATGACATAGAAGGCTGGGATAATAGGATCAGGAATGGATGAACAATTTTCTGGGGAGTACAAGGGAGAGTGGGCATCAAGTTTGACATTTTTTAGCCCAGGCAGTAGGTGAGGGTAAATTGAAGTCAGCCAAATAACAGGGCCCATCAAACCTTTTTTGATGCTCTTGGCTCTCGAATAGAAGAAATTGAGGCTCTTGGCTAATTGAATAGAAGAAATTTTTTTTGTGGTCCATCCACAGTATGAAAGGATGTTTGGCTCCATCTAACCAATGTGTCCAGTCCTCAAGAGCAAACTTGACTGCCAGAATCTCCCAGTTGCCCACATCATATTTTCATTCAGCAGCTGTCAGTTGGCAGGAGAAGAATGCACAATGAAATTTTTGGTCTGGTTCAGTTCTCTGGGACAGGACCGCTTTGGCCTCAGAATTGGAAGTGTCCACCCCCACAATAAACTCTTCTGAGGGGTCTGGTTGCACTAAGATGGGGCAGTGGAGAAATGTTCTTCAGTTCCTTAAAATCTGCTTTGGTTTTGGGAAGTCCAATGGAAGGACTTGGATTGAGAAGTGAGTTGAGTGAGGGTCAAGGCAAGTCCCAAATGAACCTATGGTAAAAATTTGTCAACCCCAGGAACTATTGCTGGTATTTACAAGAAGTAGGAGTGGGCCAAGGCGGCACGGTGGTGTAGTGGTTAGCGCTGTTGCCTCATAGCAAGAAGGTCCGGGTTCGAGCCCCATGGCTGGCGAGGGCCTTTCTGTGTGGAGTTTGCATGTTCTCCCCGTGTGCGTGTGGGTTTCCTCCAGGTGCTCCGGTTTTCCCCACAGTCCAAAGACATGCAGGTTAGGTTAACTGGTGACTCTAAATTGACTGTAGGTCTGAATGTGAGTGTGAATGGTTGTCTATGTGTCAGCCCTGTGATGACCTGGTGACTTGTCCAGAGTGTACCCCGCCTTTCACCCATAGTCAGCTGGGATAGGCTCCAGCTTGCCTGCGACCCTGTAGAACAGGATAAAGCGGCTAGAGATAATGAGATGAGATGAGGAGTGGGCCATTCAGTGACAGCTTTGACTTTCTGTTGGTTTTCACCTTGCCTTCATCAATGATGTCATGGAGGAAGGTAACAGAAGGGACATAGAATTCACACTTCTCAGCCTTGACAAAGAGTTTCTTGCAGGATCTGATGAATATGATAGTGGTGTTCCAGGGGATTGTGAAAGAAAAAAACAGATATCATCCAGGTAGATGAAGGCACACTGGTTAATGAAGTCCCAAAGAGCATCATTCACCTGGGCTGAGAAGACCATCAGGGTGTTGACGAGGCCACAGGGCATAATGAGGTACTTGAAGTCCCCAAAGGGGATGTTAAATGTGGTCTTCCATTCATCCTCCTTCTGAATCCTGACTAGGCATTAGGCATTGTGCAGGTCCAATTTCGTGAAGTTGGTAGCCCTATGGAGAGGCTCAAAGGCAGAACTGAAGAGAGGCAGAGGGTATTTGTTCTTGATGGTAATAATGTTAAGGGCACAGTCATTTATACAGGGATGGAGCAAACCATTTTTTTTTTGCTCACAAAATAGAAACCAACTCCTACAGCTAAGGAGGCTGGGGGGATGATACTAGAGGCCAAATACTCATTGATGTAGGCTTCCACTGCCTCTCTTTCAGGTCAGGAGAGATTGTAGAGCCTACTCTTGGGGAGTGGCACCCCTGGGAGGAGGTCAATGGGACAATCATAAGGGTGGTGTGGTGGTAGAGAAAGAGCATGTGCTTTGCTGAACATCTCCCCCAAGTCATGGGATTTGGCAGGAACAAATGAGAGATCCAGGGTCTTTGTGGATGGTTGGGCCTCCAGCAAGCAGAAGGGAGGACAAGCTGACTTAAGGCAGCAAAGGTGATAATGGGAGCTCCAGCCAAGCACTTTGCCAGAGGTCCAGTCCATGTGAGGGTTGTGGAGGAGTAACCAAGGGTGGCTGAGGATTAGAGGAGCCTGAGGGGAGAAAATAGGTTAAAGTGGATGACTTCACAATGGTACTCAGAGAGGAGGGATGCAGGCAGAGTGTGGTGAGTAATACAGGTTAAGAGTCAACCATTGAGAGCACTGAACAGAAGTGTGGCTGGCAGAGGTTCCCTGGGAATACCCTCTAGTTGGGCCAGCTCCTCTTCCAAGAAGTTTCCTCAGTACCAGAGTCAATAAGGGCTAGAATGCTAATGGAGAGCTGCTGAAAGCTAATGGTGGCATGGAGTTGAAGGTGAGGTGGGCTATAGTTGTAACTCACTAGGTTCCCCACCGTTACTGATGAGCTCCCTCTTTTAGCATGAGAGGGCAGTCAGGGAGAATGTGATCATGTTGCCCTCAATACAGACATAGCCCAGCTCTGAGCCAACAGGATTGTTCATTTGAGGAGAGATGTGCCCAGCTAAGTTGCATGGGCTCCTCTTCAAAGCAGGGGACAGAGAAATGACCTGGGAGGCTGAGGATGGGAGCACAGGTAACTGGTTGGCTGGAGAGCTTTAACAGTTGACAGCATGGGGCAGCACTGGTGCTCCCAGAGGCCATTATCCAATCAGTTGACCAAGGAAACCAGTGGATTCAAGCCTGCAAGGTCATCTCTAGCTGCCAAACCATCTTTGATTTGGTCACTGAGCCCATGAAGGAAAATCCCCTGAAGTGCCTTGTCGTTCCACTTGGAGTCAGCAGTAAGTGTCCAAAACTCCACCACATATTCTGCCACACTGTGGGACCTTTGATGGAGCAAGAGCAATCATTATTGCCTTGGATGGGGTGATTGAAGACCTTGTACATCTCAGAGATGGACAGATGGAGAGAAGTTACCACTCCCACCTCAGATAGGTTGCCACTCCCACACTGCTGTGGCCCTGTCTAAGGCCTTATCCCTGAAGCTGCTTTTTGACCAACAGGGAATAGGTTCTTGAATTGGTTCCATTCAGGATTCTTTGAACCTTGGTGTTTGCATGCAAATCATCCCATGTTTCACCAGTTTTAAGTAGAACCATTATAATCAAGGGCGCATCATGAACGGAGGGTGTTGCATAATGCATAACAGAAGTAAACAGTAGTAGCAAGATGGGGGAGTGCATTGATTACCTGCAAGCTTTTGTTCTGTTATTGCAGATATTTGTACCATTTTCCATTTTTCCCTTTTCTGTTGCATTCTCCAATGCTGCGCTCTGCTTCCTCTCCAAACTATTGACACACCCACTGATGCCATCATGGTCCATTCTGGAAAAGCCAGCTATGTTTTGGTTCCAGCTGTGAGCCAACTATTGCCGAACCAGTTAATTTTTTGGTCAAAATGTTCTTTACAGTTTAAAATTTGTTGTGTGAACCAGAACAGAACCGGTTCCCTGTTGGTGGGAAAAGTGTATGTGAAGGGACTTTCATAATGACTTACAGTGTCTTGCAAAAGTATTCATCCCCCTTGGTGTTTGTCCTGTTTTGTCGCATTACAAGCTGGAATTAAAATGGATTTTTGGAGGGTTAGCACCATTTGATTTACACAACATGCCTACCACTTTAAAGGTGCAATTTTTTTTATTGTGACTCAAACAATAATTAAGATAAAAAAAAAAGAAATCTGGAGTGTGCATAGGTTCCCCCCGGTGTACAGCAATCTTCGTGTTATGCCACTGATTCTCAATTGGATTGAGATCTGGGCTTTGACGAGCCCATTTCAAGGCATTTAAATGTTTCCCTTTAAACCACTCCAGTGTAGCTTTAGCAGTGTGTTTAGGGTCAGTGCCCTGTTGGAACGTGAACCTTCATCCCAGTCTCAAATCTCTGGCTGAATCAAACAGGTTTTCCTCCAGAATTGCCCTGTATTTAGTGCCATCCATCTTTCCTTCAATCTTGACCAGCTTTCCAGTCCCTGCAGATGAAAAACATCCCCACAGCACAATGCTGCCACCACTGTGCTTCATTGTAAGAATGGTGCTCTCAGGGTAATGAGAAGTGTTGGGATTGCACCACACATGGCATTTCCCACGATGGCCAAAAAGTTCAATTTTAGTCTCATCTGACTAGAGAATAATCTTCCATGTGTTTGGGGAGTCTGCCACATGCTGTTGGGCAAACTCCAAATGTGTTTTCTTCTTCTTTTTTTTTAAGCAATGGCTTTTGTCTGGGCACTCTTCCATAAGGCCCCACTCTGTGGAGTGTACGGCTTAAAGTGGTCCTATGGACAGATACTCCCATCTCTGCTGTGGATCTTTGCAGCTCCTTCAGTGTTATCTTTGGTGTCTTTGTTGCATCTCTAATTAATGCCCTCCTTGCCCGGTCTGTGAGTTTTGGTGGTGGCCTTCTCTTGTCAGGTTTGTAGTGGTGCCATATTCTTTCTATTTTGTTATAATGGATTTAATGGTGCTCCCTGGGATATTCAAAGCTTGGAATACTTTTTTTATAACCTAACCCTCATCTGTACTTCACCACAATTTTGTCTCTGACCTGTTTGGAGTGCTCCTTGGTTTTCATGTTACTTGCTTAGTTATATTGCAGAGTCAGGATCCTTCTAGAACAGGTTGATTTTTACAGACATCATGTGACAGATCATGTGACACTTTAATTGCACACAGGTGGATCTTAATCAACTAATTATGTGACTTATGAAGTTAATTGGTTGGACCAGCTGTTATTTAGGCGTTTCATATGAAAGGGGGTGAATACCTATGCACACTCCAGATTTCTGTTTTTTTCATCTTAGTTATTGTTTGAGTCACAATTTAAAAAAAAAAAATCACCTTTAAAGTGGTAGGCATGATGTGTAAATGAAATGGTGCTAATCCCCCAAAATCCATTTTAATTCTGGCTTGTAATGTGACAAAACAGAACAAACACCAAGGAGGATGAATACTTTTGCAAGACACTGTATCTGGGGTTGCTGCTCGAATGTGAGGGAGCACTGCAGGAGGAAGCTGTGGCACCTTTCTAGTTCTCCTGAGTAAGGGGCAGGCACCAGTAAGGGAGGAACTCTGGGCTGGAACAGAGGAGCAGAAGGAGGAGGACCTAGTCAGGAGAGACCTGTGGTTGAGTCTCTAGTTGGGCGACGAGGGTGATCAGGTTGTGGAGCCTCTCTGTGAGCTGTTCCAGACATTGTTTGTGGTGGCCAATCATCACCCCTTGATTAGAGGGTGCCTGGTGAAAGGAATTCCTGTCTTCTGGGTCCATCTGGGATGAGTTCATTCTGTCTCACCTACAATGGTGGACCCAAATACAGACTCTGGAGACAGGGTAATATTCAAACATCAATTTTTGTTTACAGTGAAGTGAGGAGAGAAAGTAAGAAGAGAGTCAGGGAGTTGTTGTCCAGAGTAGGAAGGGAACCCTGGTTATGGCAGTGGAGGCACAGTGTTAACCCAATGAAGTACAGGGATGATTGGGGCAGCAGGATGACTGCAGCATGGAAGATACCACAATGCTGGAAACAATGGACTGGCGATGAGTTGGAGTGAAGTCGGGGTTAAATGCTGGAGATGATGAGGATGATGATCAGATGCAGTCAATCAGCCAGTCACGCACTCAGAGCATGTGCTACTGTAGTAGGAAATAAACACACACATACACAGAGAAAGCGAGAAAGCTAGAGAGAGGAAGGACAAATACTGCCAAATAGTGACAAAAGGTCAAATAACATGCCAACAAGCATGTTTAAATTTTATCTATCCAAATATTACGAGTGTCATGTGAATTGGTAAGTTATGTGACTTCATTGTATGTTTCGTCCAACTGTCAGAAATAAGTGTTTATATTTCATAAAATGCAGTCATAACTTTGAAATTTCTTGAAAAATACTGTTGGTAAACGCCTGATGCAGTATGGTGCAATGTTGACAGGATCTTCAAAATTCAGACAGACACTTGCCTAAATTAGTTTTACTGTCACAGCGGGACTTCTGGGTTGCACTTCCTGGAGAGTGCACATCATATCCGGTGATGAACTCCGTTTCCCAACAGCCTATGCCAGAGGTGGGCAAACTACGGCCCGTGGGCCACATCCGGCCCGTTGGCGTTTTTAATCCGGCCCGCGGAAGACAATCATATAAACATGATTGAGCAGATCTATAAACTATAAGCGTCAGTGTTATCACGTAGACAGGTGTTCTAGAGATCCGTCTTTCCAGTCAGTCGTATTCACGTGAGATTACATTTGCAGAGTGGTGCAGCGCATGCCATGGAAGTCATTCTGGCGCCCGTGCCACTGATGATCTCGAGAACACAGGATAAAACTTTACAATGAGTGGTCCTAAAAAAAGAAAAGTGGACAGTGAGTGCAGGGTGTTCAGTAAAGAATGGACAACTAAATATTTTTTTGCTGAAGTCCGATCAAAGGCTGTATGCCTTATTTGCAAAGAAACCGTTGCAGTTTTAAAGGAATATAACATCAAATGGCACTTTTCCTCCAAGCATGCTAATTATGCTAACAACCAGTCAGCGCAAGCACGGACGAATACAGCTCAGCGGTTGCTGAGTGAATGTGAGTATTAACACTTTCTCTTTTTAAAACTATGTTGGATGTATGTATGCTGTAATAAGATGGTAGTCACATGTTTACAGACATAATATAAAAAGTATAACTCTTAGTAATTTTGGTTGTCGTGGGTGGCTGCTGTAGTGCTGGTGTTTGTTTTTAAGTACCATGTGCTTTTGGGTGTCTGCTCCGCCCCTCATTTATGTCCCGGTCTGCTATTATAGGTGTATTATGAGCAGCTGACCTTGCTTCTGCTTATATCTGTTCCTGGACTTTTGCCTGTGGAGGTTATTCTGATCTATGAGTGGCCTTTTGGAATATGAAAACCTGTTTGGAACCTGTGTTTTGATTTTTTGAGGACTGGAAATATTTCAGTGAGTGACTTTGAACCTGAAAACCAGTTTGGAGTTTTTTTGCTTTCTTGAGCTGTTTTGTTTGATTTTGTGGGCTGGATGGATCCAGTGCCAAACCACTGAACTGCAAACATGTTGGCATGGTGTGGTACCCAAACTGTTGAACTGCAAACATGTTGGCATGGTGTGGTACCCAAACTGTTGAACTGCAAACATGTTGGCATGGTGTGGTACCCAAACTGTTGAACTGCAAACATGTTGGCATGGTGTGGTACCCAAACTGTTGAACTGCAAACATTTTGGAATGGTGTGGTGCCTCTCCTACTAATGGTGGTTGGTTGTACTGGCAGGCTGGAAGTGGATGGTTAAAAAAAACACTCAGGTGTAAATCTACGAGTTCAGTGAAATGTACAAAAATGATATGTACTGATATGTAATTTAGTTCAATTTAATGATTTGCAATTTAGTTGTATGAATAAAATGATACAAATATACAAATACACTGGCATCCTACTCATCCTGGCAGCTCAAAGATGTAATTTAAGAATTAAGTGTGCTACTTTTCTTACTGTCACGTGTGTGTGTGTGTGTGTGTGTGTGTGTGTGTGTGTGTGTGTGTGTGTGTGTGTGTGTGTGTGACTTTTCTGGATGGATCCAGTGCCAATCTATTGAACTGCAAGCATTTTTCTGCTCTGCCTTTGTTGACTGAGAACTAAAATAAATGTCAATCTGATCTGCATTTGGGTCTCTGTCAGTGAAGGCCTTACAATAACACTAAAGCTTTTCCAATTTATGTTCGATATGTATGAATTTGATGTTGGCCCGGCCCACCTGGCAAATTTCAAAAGTCAATGTGGCCCCTGAGCCAAAAAGTTTGCCCACCCCTGGCCTATGCACTGACCCCATGCTCTTGATGATGCACACTTGTTTATTTTGCTAATTAGTTTTTTGTTATAAGCCTGAATTTTGTGAATCTTTTTGTCTTATGTGTTGTTTTCCTGCCACATTTTACGTGTATTACACGTTTAGTTTTAGGAACTGGGGCTAAGTTTAGAATTTTTGAAACCAGAGCATTTAACATAGCAAATAGAGTTGGAATAAAACTTTTGTCATGTAACCTACTTTTATGATTTTTAACAAATTTTAACAATACACTTAGGGGCTGGAGCTAAGGTTACAGAAATGAAAGCAGGTACAGCTTCCAATCTTAATATTCTAGCAGACAATGAAGCACACATTCTGGAAGCAGATTTTGTGTGTGTGTGTGTGTGTGTGTGTGTGTGTGCTTCCTTTATTATTTTTTTAAACATTTTTGCATGTATGGAATCAAAGCATGTGCAACTTCCAAAATTAGGATTCCAGCAGATGAAAACGCAACAAGGTTTGATTCATATTGTTTTCCATATAGGGACTTTGATTATTATTATTATTATTATTATTATTATTATTATTATTATTATTATTATTATTATTATTACAGTCTTAGTGTCTGCATCTAGGGTTTTGGTTGCAGAACACACATCATATACAGCTAATATATGCAGTGCAAATAGGTTTGGATGTCAATTGTTTTTTGTGGAGACTACTTTTAAGGTTTTCCAAAAAAAAAAATTGGCACTTATTACACCTAGAGCAAATGGGGTTCTACAGAGGCACTATAGAGAGCATACTGACTTGCTGCATCTCTGTCTGGTCAGGACCCTGCAGGGCCTCTGAATGGAAGTCCCTGCAGAGGGTGGTGAAGACAGTGGAGAAAATCATTGGGACCTCACTTCCTCCGATACAGGATATTGCAGAAAAACGCTGCCTGACCAGGGCTCGCAACATCAGCAG
Organism: Neoarius graeffei; assembly: GCF_027579695.1. Classification (NCBI taxonomy): domain Eukaryota; kingdom Metazoa; phylum Chordata; class Actinopteri; order Siluriformes; family Ariidae; genus Neoarius; species Neoarius graeffei. The sequence continues at coordinate 53,439,187 of NC_083580.1, forward strand.
AGACACCTTCCACCCCCACTCTGGACTGTTCTCGCTGCTGGTTTCTGGAAAGAGGCTATGCAGCCTCTGGAGTAGAACAGCCAGTTCTACAACAGCTTTTTCCCACATGCCATAAGACTGTTGAACTGAATTAATCCCCCCCCACCACCACCTAGGCAATATATTTTATATTCAGGCAATACACTTTATATTGTATATAAGATTTTATACACAGTTATATATATATATATATATATATATATATATATATATATATATATATATATATATATATATATATATAAGGTAGTATACTTGCTGCTGTTTCGTTCTGCAGTACACTGAACCAAAGCAACAAAATTTCGTTCTGAGGTGTATTGTTTGATGCAAATCTGAATGACAATAAAGAAAGTCTAAGTCTAAGGGGTTAAGGTTAGGGTTATGGAGAGCTGGGCATATACAGCAACCAAACTTTAGATTCTAGCTGGTAACAGTGCAAAATGGTTTGGACACCAATTGTTAGTACTGCTTTTCTCAGAAGAAGACTGAAACTCAGTTAGTTTCCTTTCCTTTAAGCAGAGAAGAAAAACTGTGATAAAAGGGTAGCATGGTTACAATGGGGAAACATTGCATGCTATTGCCTATTCTGTGAATTTTCCTGCGCTCTAAAGCCCGGCTGAATGATAGGCATGTCTGTTTTTGACAGGTTGGAGATAAGAAAGTGCCCTCAGGTATTAGATGTCATTCCTTTTTTTTATTTATTTTAATTTTTTTCTCAGTCAGGAGGAAGCGGTTAGAGGAGCTCCTGCAGAAGAAAAGAGAATTTCGCAACAACAAAAGCCCTTCGTTTCTCATTAATTCGCTTCGGAGAGCGGCGTATCTCAGACGCGTAAATCCCTCCTGCTCAAACCTCGCACTGCGGCAGAATTTCAAATGTCCATAATAAGCCAAGTTCAAAATGAAGGGCACACCATCACACACACACACACACACACACACACACACACACACACACACACACACACACACACACACACACACACACAGACTAGAGATTGAATAGTAATAAATTTCTGGGATGATAAGGTATTTTTCCTAATACCATGTTATATGTTTACAGTTTCTCACTTAAAAAATAGAAAAAGTAAAAGTATTTAAAAAAAGCTTTTACATGTCTTCATAGCCATTTATTGCATTTATAAACAACAGATTAAAAACTCTATAAGAAAAAAAGTAATTTTAAAAATAACAGTTTTTGTATGATTGGATTTTTAAACCCTCAGAGTATTTCTTTTGGCCATCATATCAAGAATGTACTGAATCACCACTACAATGCTGAAAACTTGTTGCTTGATTCCTTACATTAGCAAGATTACTAACTAACTAGCTCACATTCCTAAACTAAACCAGGAGGTGTTTGCAGTAGTGCAATAGTTTGTATCCCCCATTTTTTTTTTTTTAATGGTAAAAGGGAAAATGTACCCATAATGTACTGATATGGTATTGGCATATCAGTAAAATCAAACACAGATTGAGTTTTTACCATAGGTGTTAGGTAGTCTGTTGCTCTGGTTCATGACTAAAATGCCATTAAATTTGTTTCATGAGAACTCAAGTAGCAGAACACAACCACAAGTTTCAGTTTAAATACAAATGCAAGCAATGATAAATTAAATCATTCCTTTAGTGTAAGGCAAAATCATTTTGATTATGTTAGATTATCCTTGATCATCTAACCTACAGTAAGTACACTATATGGCCAAAACTTTGTGCACACCTGACCATGTGTTTTTTGAATATCCCATTCCAGATTTAGTCCCCACTTTGCTGTTATAATAACTTACACTCTCCTGCGAAGGCTTTCAACTAGATTTTGGAGTGTGGCTGTGGGGATTTGTGTTCATTCAGCCACAAGAGCATTAGTCAATTCAGGCACCAATGTCAAGCGACGAGGTCTGGGGTGCAGTCAGCATTCCAATGCATCTCAAAGGTGTTGGGGTTGAGATCAGAGCTTTGTGCAGGACACTTGAGTTCTTCCAAACCAACTTTGGCAAACCATATCTTCATGGACCTTGATTTGAGCACAGGGGCATTGTCTTGCTGCAACAATGAAGGCAAATTGTTATGCTACAGCATACAGTCTACACAATTGTAAAGACATTCTATGTAATTGTGGGCTTCCAAACTGTGGCAACAGTTTGGGGAAGACTCACATATGGGTGTGATGATCTGATATCCACAAAACATGTGGCCATTTAGTGTATATAACACTGCAAAAATGATGGTCAAAAACCATTTCCCTTTGCCTTGACATGTCTCAGTTGTGTTCCTGTTTATGTTGGATTGCATTTCTGATTGGCTCGTGATGGTGAAATACAGTCCCCTCCAGAAGTATTGGAATGGAAAGGCCATCTTTTTTTTGCTATACACTGAAGACATTTAGGTTTGAAATAAAAGATGAATGTGAAATGATAGATTAGAACTTCAGCTTTCATTTCCTGATATTTACATCGAGATATGTTAAACAACTTGGCACCTTTGGTGGCAGACCCCCCCTCCCCCCCGCTCACAATTTTTAGTTGAGCAAAAGTATTGGAAGAGATACTTACTTCTACAGATTCTTACTGCTGATGAGTGGTTTGCATTTTGTGACATGGCCTCAAAAGTTCTGCTCTCAAAGTCTTCTTCAAATGGTGGATTGTGATACCTTCACCTCTGCCCTGTGGAGGTTGTTGATGATGTCTCTGACTGGTCTTTCTGAGTTTTTCTTCACAGCTTTCACAATGTTTCTGTCATTCTTGACCTGTTGTTTTCCTTGGCTGACTTGTTCCATGTCTTTTTGTGAATACAGCAGTAGTTTCTTTATTTTTCAGGACATTCCAATTTGTTGTATCAGCTATGACCAATGCTTATACAGTGTCTCTCATCAATTTCCCCTTTTCTCAGCTTCAAAATGTCTTGCTTTTCTCCCATCAATAGCTCTCTGGTCATGTTCTTGATGTGGATTGCATAATTGTTAACAACAAATGCAGTCTTCACAGGTAAAATGCAGGGCTCAAACCAAGAGTAAGGATTCAGCGCTATTAAACAGTTTAAATGGTCAGACTAACAGGTTGCACACATGGGCAACAAGAAATCCCTGTCAAGCACATGTTCCAATATTTTTGATCACTTTAAAAATAGGTTGGTTAAATTAGAAGGTATCATATTCTAAGTTGTTAAACACATCTACATGTAAGTATATGGAAATGAAAGCCGAAATTCTGATCTATCATCTCATATTTCTCATTTGATCTCAAACCTAAATATAAGATTTATAATATAAATAGTTTCCAAATGTGGATATAACCTTACCTCACATTGTTTGTTATCAGTGCATCAGGAGATCGCTCTTTTCTAAACAGCCTTTATTTTAAAACATTGCTTGCAGTCTGCTATTGGAGAGAAAAAGCTGAGCCACCTGAAACCTGAAGTGCATGTCTCTGGAATGTGCCTCTTGTTAAAACCAGGAAGAAAAGCATCTAATGGTAAGATGCACATGTCAAACTCAAGGTCATCTGCCAAAAACGGCCAGCTGCCTCATTTCATTTGGCCTGCGCAAACTTTAAAAACAACAACAACAACAACAACAAAAACCCAATAATATTGAAACCATGCGTAGTATGCTAGTATTGAACATTGTCATACTATCTTGCATTCACAGCAGATCTACACATATTCTGCATGTGTGGCTTCATCTCATAGCACTGAAGCGCAGGTTAAAATCAATACGTACTTCCTGCAGCTGATGCAAGTCAGACCCGCATCTAAAAATGCATCGGATGTTGCCAACCACCAGAAATTAATTTCAAATTGGATGAGGAAACATATTAAATAAAATCTCTGTGTGATCTGTATAGTTGAGTTGAGAAGTGTGATGCACTCGTGTGATTTTGAGAATATCCACACAGCAGTAGGAGCAGTGATGGTTGTTGGTTGTTGTTAACATATCCCCAGGGCCCCATGTGGTCTTAATCCAGGCCTGCTGAAAGCATCACTGATCCACCTCCAGATTACACAGTAACTATATGGTGTTTTTCCTAGTATTCATGTTTTTTTTTTAACACAAAAACACTACTCCAACTGTAACTCCACTGAAGTTTGTTGATGTTCAGGAGCTGAGTTTGTGGGTTGTGTCTCAGGAAGAGATTATTTAGTACTTCATAAGAGCTTGTTGTTATAGAAGCAGAGATAATGACATTTTATATTTGTTTATATGTATTTTTTTCAATATCCATTTTCATGCTGATCAAAAACCATTTTTATCTTTAGTACTTTTTCCATTGTGATGGATGAAGAGATTTTACATGTGTGCAGCTGATTTATATTGTAAGGAAACAAGACATGGTTGAAAGCAACAGCTGGGTTTCAGGAAGCTGAGAGTAATTTAATAAAAACTTATTTTTTTTTTACAAACTTTGCATTTATTTTGAGTACCATTTAATAATGCTCATGTGGGCGACGACAGTGACACCTGGAGGGGCGTGGTTGGGAGGAACGGCCTCCCCGATCTGAACCCAAGTGGTGTTTTGTTATTGGACTTCTGTGCTAGTCACGGTTTGTCCATAACGAACACCATGTTCGAGCATAGGGGTGTCCATAAGTGCACGTGGCACCAGGACACCTTAGGTTGGGGGTCGATGATCAACTTTGTTGTCGTTTCATCTGATCTCTGGCCCTATGTCTTGGACACTCGGGTGAAGAGAGGGGCTGAGCTGTCAACTGATCACCACCTGGTGGTGAGTTGGATCCGCTGGCGGAGGAGGAAGCCGGACAGACCTGGCAGGCCCAAACGTATGGTGAGGGTCTGCTGGGAACGTCTGGCCGAGCACTCTGTCGGGGAGGTCTTTAACTCCCACCTCCGGGAGAGCTTCTCCCAGCTTCCGAGGGAGGCGGGGGACATTGAGTCTGAGTGGACCATGTTCTCTACCTCCATTGTAGACGCAGCTGTTCGGAGCTGTGGCCGCAAGGTCTTCAGTGCCTGTCGTGGCGGCAATCCCCAAACCCGGTGGTGGACGCCGGAAGTAAGGGATGCCGTCAAGCTGAAGAAGGAGTCCTATCAGGCCATGTTGACCTCCGGGACTCCTGAGGCAGCTAATGGGTATCAGCAGGCCAGGCATGCCGCAGCTTGGGCAGTTGCGGAGGCAAAAACTTGGAACTGGGAGGAGTTCGGGGAGGCCATGGAGAAGGACTATCGGTCGGCCTTGAAGAAATTCTGGCAAACTGTCCGGCGCCTCAGGATGGGGAAGCAGTACTCTGCCAACACTGTTTACAGTGCGGGTGGGGAGCTGTTGACCTCGACTGGGGACATTGTCGGGCGGTGGAAGGAATACTTTGAGGATCTCCTCAGTCCCACCATCATGTCTTCCATTGAGGAGGCGGAGGCTGATGACTCAGAGGTGGACTCGTCCATTACCCAAGCCGAAGTCACTGAGGTGGTTTGTAAGCTCCTCGGTGGCAAGGCACCGGGGGTGGATGAGATCCGCCTTGAGTATCTCAAGTCTCTGGATGTTGTGGGGCTGTCTTGGCTGACACGCCTCTGCAGCATCGCATGGCGGTCGGGGACAATGCCTCTGGAGTGGCAGACTGGGGTGGTGGTCCCTCTTTTTAAGAAAGGGGACTGGAGTGTGTGCTCCAATCACACTTCTCAGCCTCCCAGGGAAGGTTTACTCCAGGGTACTGGAGAGGAGAATTTGGCCAATAGTCGAACCTCGGATCCAGGAGGAACAATGCGATTTTCGTCCTGGTCGCAGAACACTGGACCAGCTCTATACCCTTCATAGGGTGCTCGAGGGTTCATGGGAGTTTGCCCAACCAGTCCACATGTGCTTTGTGGATCTGGAGAAGGCATTCGACCATGTCCCTTGTGGTATTCTGTGGGGGGTGCTTCGGGAGTATGGGGTTCGGGGCTCTTTGTTAAGGGCTGTCCGGTCCCTGTACGAATGGAGCAGGAGTCTGGTTCGCATTGCCGGCAGTAGGTCAGACATGTCCCATGTTGGACTCCAGCAGGGCTGCCCTTTGTCACCGGTTCTGTTCATAATTTTTATGGACAGAATTTCTAGGCGCAGCCAGGGGCCGGAAGGAATCCTGTTTGGGAACCACAGGATTTCATCTCTGCTTTTTGTGGATGATGTTGTCCTGTTGGCTTCTTCAAACCAGGACCTTCAGCATGCACTGGGGCGGTTTGCAGCCAAGTGTGAAGCGGCTGGGATGAGAATCAGCACCTCCAAGTCCGAGGCCATGGTTCTCGACCGGAAAAGGGTGGCTTGCCCTCTCCAGGTTGGTGGAGAAGTCCTGCCTTAAGTGGAGAAGTTTAAGTATCTCAGGATCTTGTTCACAAGTGAGGGAAGGATAGAGTGTGAGATTGACAGGCGGATCGGTGCAGCTTCCGCAGTGATGCAGTCGCTTTACCGGTCTGTCGTGGTGAAGAAGGAGCTGAGCCAAAAGGCAAAGCTCTCGATTTACCGGTCGATCTACGTTCTGACTCTCACCTATGGTCATGAGCTTTGGGTAATGACCGAAAGAACAAGATCGCGGATACAAGTGGCCGAAATGAGTTTCCTTTGCAGGGTGGCTGGGCGCTCCCTTAGGGTGAGAAGCACAGTCACTCGGGAGGAGCTCGGAGTAGAGCTGCTGCTCCTCCACATCGAGAGGAATCAGCTGAGGTGGCTCGGGCATCTCTTTCAGATGCCTCCTGGATGCCTCCCTGGGGAGGTGTTCCAGGCATGTCCCCCCGGGAGGAGGCCCTGGGGAAGACCCAGGACACGCTGGAGGGACTATGTCTCTCGGCTGGCCTGGGAACGCCTCGGTGTTCTTCCCGAGGAGCTGGCTGAGGTGTCTGGGGAAAGGGAAGTTTGGGCTTCCATGCTCAGACTGCTGCCTCCGCGACCCGGCCCTGGATAAGCAGAAGAAGACGAGATGAGACGAGACCATTTAATAACAATAGTTCAATAATGTTGACATGTTTTTGAGAGAAAGACATATACGTTCTAATAATTATTTTAGTTAAAAGATAAGTTGCAATTAAATATAAGTATTTTATCCAGTTGTGTATTTTGATCATTCTTTTGTAAGGTGCTAATAATTTTAACTCAGTGTGTGTGGAGAAAAGAATTGTACTAAAGATTGCACTGTAGGATTGACCTTCTGTAATGTTTCATTTCATCATGCCAGTGCCTGTCAAACCCTCTACAGAATCTATAGCATTTGTGTGTGTGTGTGTGTGGGTGGGTGTGTGTGTGTGTGAGAAGCACATGATGAGAGAAGGATGATGAATAAGAAGAGATGAAGGAAGGGGGAGGAAGAGAGCAACGATGTCCTTGAGGTGAAGGTTTCTCTCAAAGTGTGTGTGGTCTTCACAATTTGAGCTCTTTGTGCTGCTACAGGAAGGAACTCTCTTCTGTGTGGATTTAGAACAGTTCATGTTTTGGGACCCACCCTAATTCTCCTTGAGGGTACTTCATAAAAACAGATCTATCCCCCCCCCCCCCCCCCCCACACACACACACACACACCTCAGATCCAGCAGTAAAAACTCCACTATTTCCCTGGTTGTCACCTTGTATCAGAGAGCAATGCTATTCTGTCAAGTCAGTCAAGGGGCTGTTCAGTTTGTTCTTAATTCTCACAAATCTTTAAAAATTTCTGTTCATATGAGTGGTAAATGTAGGAAATGTATCAATTCACAGATTTTTGAAAGTGTTTGGTCACTGAGGTTTTTATTTATTTATTTATTTATTTATTTATTTATTTATTCTTTGAGAAAAAATGCTTTTACATTCAGTGTACCTAGCTGGCTAGTAGTAGTAGAAACAGGAAAATGGATGATCCTGAATGGTTATTCCTGTTTCTCACCATAGCAGCTGGAGTCAATAAAATGTGTTTAAACAAACTGAGATTTGTTTGTACTGTAATAATAACATTTCTGACCTTTTATGAACATCATTACAGCCCAATTATTGCACATAATGTTTTTTGACACGTGTACATATAATTATCTGTGCAATACCTGTTTTATGTTCACCTCTCACAAATAAACATTTGGAGATGTCATAAAATAGTTCATTTAACTATGCCTCTGGTTAGTGCACACTTTAAAACATACAGATCCTCCAGAAAGTACCCCCACCCCCACATTATTTCTGTATTAAATTTAAATAAAGTAAGTAAAGTAATTAAATTAAATTAAGTATTTATATGTCCTCAGAATTCTTTGAAAATAAAAACTGCTTATTTGTATTCACACCCTCAGTATGAATTGTCTTTTTGCAGCAGTTACAGATTTCAGCTGTCTCGGATGCGTCTTGCTGAGCTTTGCCAATTTAGATGGTCTGTCAGTTTAGATGGTTAGTGGTAGAATGTTGGTAGACAGCAATTTTCAAGTCATGCCACAGATTTTCAGTTGGATTTAAGTCTGGGCTTTGACTCAGGTACTCCAAAACACAAATAATTTTCCCCCCAAGCCATTACTTTGTAGTTTTTGCCCTGTGCTTTAGCTCATTGTCCTGTTATATACAGTAAGTGTTGAATATTTTCCCCATAAATGCAGATGTCTGGCTGACTGGAATAGAGTCTCCTTAGCCATTTGCTTATATTTCACTCCATCCATGTTCCAATTCCTCCTGCTGAAAAGCAACCACAGAGTATCATACTACCACCACAATGCTTGATCACAGATATGGTGTTACCTGGGTGGTGGGCTGTATTTGGTTTGCACCAAACATTATGCTTTGGATTTAGACCAAATGTCTCAACTTTTGTCTCATCAGACCAGAATTTTTTTTTAAGTTTTCAGCTATTCTCATATGGCCTTTCTCAGAATTGGCTTCTGGCTACTCTGCCATAAAGGCTGACTCTGTGAACAACTGATAATATTGTTGAGGTTTGCATAGCTTCAGCCAATTAGAACTGTAACTCTTTTAGTGTTGTAGCTGGACTCATCGACATTTCTCTGACAATTGTCATTCTTGACCAAGCACTCAGTCTTGGTAGTATCTAGATAGTACCAAATTTTTCCACTTTGATATAATGGATCTCACAGTATGACTAATAAGGATCTCACAAAATCAGAGACATTTGAAGTGCAAGCATACAACTGGACACAGGCAGGTTAAAAATAAAGAGGTGTACCCTGTTTATCATATTTAGTGTGAACTCTCAAAATTGCATGGTCATTGCAGGTGGATGACTTCACAGGGTTTTACCTTCTGTGACTTCTGTGAACTGGTTGGCAGAACAGCTGCTTCACTTTCTCTCTCCCAGCATTCCCCTTCATGGAGAATTGCACATCAGGCCTTGTGGTTTCTTCTAATTTTAAGATAACACCTTTCCTGACTGGTATTTTGTTTCATCACCCAATGAAACCATAAACCATACAGGCCTCCCTAGTGACAAAGGCTGTAGTAAGCCCTACTGGCACCATTACTGCATACTTGGTGCCACTGATTCCATATAGATTTCTCACATGACACCTAACCCCACACAAAGCTATCTACCTAACACAACCAGAACCATACAGACCTTCCCAGTGACTAAAGCTGTAGCAATTCCCACTGGCATCATGAATGCTTGCTCAGTGTCATTGGTTCCATATGAATTTATCCTGACACCACAAAACATATCTACACATCAGAGTTCTTCAATCTTTTACCCATCCTTACCAGTTTTTTTTTTTTTTTTGCCAATTTAAGCCCCTTGACAGCAGAACCAGCATCCTGGTATTGCCCTGTCCACTGCACCAATCACTTCATTGTTCAGCTCTGTCCTGCCTCCTTTATGTCAGTATTATTTTTCCAACACTCTCCTCTCTTCAGCCACAGCCACCTGCATGCAGTTTCTGCCTGCTTACTGATGTCTGTGTGGCAGCGGGTGTCACAGTCTGGTCCAGTCCATCCATGCCCTAGATTGTGGGACTTCCATGCCGGCTCAGGCTGGATACAGGACAGGAATTCAGTCCTGCCTTGCTGAAGGCCATTTCCTGAAGCAGCACTCCCACACCTGCTACCACTCCTCTCCCATCAGCCAGGGCTTTTTAAGAACTGTTTGGAGCTACTCCATTTGCCAGACTGTCTCTTGTAGACTTTCCTCACCTTGCTACAGCTCATTGGTATTGTGTCTTCTTGATTCCTCCTGCCTGAATTTTTCCTTGTTTTTTGTCAAGTTTTTCTGTCCAGTTTTTGTCCCTGTTTTTGCCTGCCTGTTCTTTTGAATTGTATCTTTTGCTACTTCTGGCTGGATTTCCCTTGTCCCTTTGTTCATCAGTTTTTGTGAAGATTTTTCTGTCCTGTTTTTTGTCCCTGATCGTGTCTACCTGCTCCTCTGTGTTTTTGACCTCCTGGCCTGTTTTTTGACTACCGATTTTTGCCTGAGCCCTACTGTACCTTTGCCTTTCTGCCATCTACTTCATTAAAGAAGTTTTCTCTTTACACTGCCTGTTTTCTGAGTCTGCTCTTAGGTCCTCACTTCACCTCAGCTTGCCATTCGTGCCAGCACAGTCTGGCCAACATGGACCCAGCAGATTTTGCCCAGCTAAGAGCAGCGGTGCAGAAACAGGGAGCTCTCCTTGGGACCCACCAACAGGACATCCAACAGGTGAATCAAAACCTTGTCGCCATCTCTGACACTCTTAATCTTCTTGCCATTCAGCTACAACAGCTTCAAGTAACGTCTGCTCCTACACAACCCCCTCAACCTACTGCTCCTCCAGCTCCTGCTCCAGCCCTCTTCAGAGAGCCGAGACTTCCCGCCCCACAGCCATACAACAGAGAACCAGATACCTGCAAATCATTTTTATCTCAATGCTCGCTAACCCTTGAGCTTCAACCACTGGCCTTCCCTACAGAGCTTTCCCGAGTGGCCTACACCATCACTCTCCTCACTGGCAAAGCTAGGGAGTGGGGAACAGCTATGTGGGACGCCAATGCACCATGCTTTGCCAGCTTCAAGGATTTCACAGAGGAGATGAGACGAACCTTTGATCGCTCTCTGTCTGGCAGAGAGGCAGCAAGAGAAATCATGGGGCTGCGGCAGGGTGCCTGGTCCGCTTATGACTATGTGATTGAGTTTTGCACTTTGGCAGCATCTTGTGGCTGGAATGAGAATGCCTTGTTTGACGCATTTTTGAATGGGCTGTCAGACTCTATCAAGGATGAGCTGGTCTCACGAGAACTGCCACCTGATCTCCCCGGTCTCATGGACCTCGCCAGTCGTATTGACTCCCGGATCAGACAGTGGGTGAAAGAGAGAACTCGGACTAGTCTTGCTCCCCCTCAGCCTCCCATTCCTTCCGCTGAGCCAATGCAGGTAGACTGAGTCTGCATCTCACCTGAGGAATGACAGTGCAGTCAGGATATGAGGGCATGTTTTTATTGTGGACAGCTGGGGCATTTCTGCCAATCTTGCCCTTTAAAAGGAAGAGCCCACCAATGAATTTAGGGGCCTTGGTGGGCAATGTCCAGAATTAGCTCCTTACCAATCGACCGCTACTCCCCGTGGTCATTATCCATGGCAATCAGCCCCATGACCTCCAGGCACTCATTGATTCAGGGCTGACAGAAACCTGATCTGCTTGACCACTGCCAAGTGCCTGGGGATTCCACTACTGGCTCTGAACCTGTCCCTCATTGTCCTGACCCTTAACAGTACTGGTCTGACCACCATCACCCATAGAACAGCCCTGGTCACCTTAAGAATTTCTGGCAACCACTCTGAATCCATCCAGTTTTTTGTCATGAGTAATTCCCATGTGCCCATAGTTCTTGGTCTGCCCTGGCTAACTCTACATTACCCTCATGTCAACTGGACTAACAACACTATTTAAGGATGGAGCCAATTCTGTTTATCGTCATGCCTGAGATCTGCCCTCCCTCACGCCGAGCTGCTCCAGCCCACCATTGGTGAATATCCTGAACTCTCTAATGTGCCTCCCAAGTATAATGACTTAAAACCTGTGTTCAGCAAGTCTTAAGCTGTTTCCCTTCCTCCCCATAGGCCCTATGACTGTGGAATTGACCTTCTCTCTGGGACTGCACCACCTAAGGGGCGACTTTACTCTCTCTCTCCTTCTGAAAGGCAAGCCATGAATAAATACATCACCGAGTCCTTAGCAGCTGGAATTATTCATCCCTCCTCTTCTCCTGCAGGGGCAGGATTCTTTTTTGTGGAGAAGAAGGACAAATCCTTGTGCCCTTGCATTGATTACCATGGGCTAAATGACATTACCATCAAGAACTGTTACTCCCTACCTCTCATGTCTACGGCGTTTGAGTTACTCCAGGGAGCCCAGATTTTCACCAAGCTAGACCTGCATAATGCTTACCACCTCATGAGGATCAGGAAAAGGGACGAATGGAAGACGGCGTTTAATACCCCCATGGGCCACTATGAATATCTTGTGGTTCCGTTCGGCCTAATGTTCCCGCGGTTTTCCAGGCCCTTGTTAATGATGTCCTGAGGGACTACCTTAACGTTTTTGTTTTTGTTTATCTGGACGATATATTGATTTTTTCCCCACTCCCTTGATGAACATCACATCCATGTCAGGCAGGTCCTTCAGCGACTCCTGGAAAATAAACTCTTTGTTAAGGCTGAGAAATGTGAGTTCCATAGAAGTTCTGTCTCCTTTCTGGGTTTCATTATCTCCCCCGCACAGATTCAGATGGACTCCCTGAAACTCAAGGCAGTTGCTGACTGGCCCACCCCATCCTCTTGGCGAGAACTCCAGCGGTTTCTCGGGTTTGCAAATTTCTACAGGCGATTCATCAGGAACTTTAGTATAGTGGCTGGGCCCCTCACGGCTCTAACTTCCACCAAGGTCCCTTTCAGCTGGGAGGAAGGTGCCAAGAAGGTGTTCTCCGAGCTCAAATGAAGGTTCACGTCAGCACCTATACTCACCATTCCAGATCCGTCCCGGCAGTTTGTGGTTGAGGTCGGTGCTTCAGAGTCAGGGGTGGGGGCCACATTGTCCCAAAGATCGGCTAGTGACAGCAAGCTTCATCCTTGCTCCTTCTTTTCTCGTCAGCTTCCCCCTCTGAGAGAAACTATGACGTTGGCAATAGGGAACTGTTGGCCATTAAACTGGCCTTGGAAGAATGGAGACATTGGTTGGAGGGGTCAAACCTTCCCTTCATCATATGGACATATCACAAGAACCTTGAATACCTCAGGACTGCCAAGCACCTCAATTCTCATCAGGCCCAATGGTCTCTCTTCTTTTCTTGTTTCAAGTTCACACTTTTCTTCTGCCCAGGCTCTAAGAATGGTAAGCCCGATGCCTTGTCCAGAATGTTTTCTCCCCTCCAGGAGGAATCAACCTCCCCTGAGACCATCCTTCCTCCATGGTGCCTGGTGGGGGCCGCTCTGTTAGAGGTGGAAACCCTGGTCCAGAAGGCCCATGAACAGGACCCAGGGCCCAGTAATGCACCTCCTAACCATCTTTTTGTTCCTGGTTCTGTGCGAGCACAGGTCTTGCAGTGGGGTCATGGTTCCAGAATGGCGTGCCACCCAGGAGCAGCCTGGACTCTGGCACTCATCCAACAACATTTTTCTAAAGCTGTTCATTTTATCCCTCTGCCCAAGCTTCCCACTGCTAAGGAGACTGCCAAATTGCTGATACTCCATGTTTTCCATCTACACGGACTCCCCTCAGACATCTTATCAGACCATGGACCCCAGTTCTCTGCCCAATTCTGGAAGGCTTTCTGTAAACTCATTGGTGCTTCTCACAGTCTGTCTTCAGGTTTTCACCCTCAGACCAATGGACAGACAGAATGGGCCAACCAGGAGCTGGAAGTGGCTCTCAGGTGCATGGTGTCCAAGGATGCTGCCTCCTGGAGCAAGACCCTTCCTTGGATAGAGTACACTCACAACTCCTTACCCACTTCTGCTACAGGTCTTTCCCACTTCCAGTGCTCTCTGGGTTACCAGCCACCACTCTTCCCCATCCAAGAAGAAGAAGAAGTCACTGTGCCCTCTGCCCAGATGTTTGTGCGCCACTGCAGGAGAACATGGGCATTGACCAGGAAAAAGCTCCTACGTTCTGTCAAGATGTTTAAAGAGCAAGCCAACAAACACCGCTTGGCAGCTCCCATCTATTGGGTGGGGCAGCAGGTAATGCTCTCCACTCACCACTTGCCCCTCAAGATGGTCTCCCTCAAATTGACTCCCAGGTTCATAGGACCTTTCCCCTTCTCCAAGGTAATTAATCCCTGCTCTGTAAGACTGTCTCTGCCCGTAACCATGCGCCGTATTCACCCAACTTTCCATGTCTCCCAAGTCAAACCCCTTGGCTCCAGTTCCCTGTCCCCACCCTCCAAACCCCCTCCTCCTCCCAGGTTCATAGATGGTGGTGAGGTCTTCACTGTCAGGAGGTTGCTGAAGGTATGACACTGAGGCAGAGGACTCCAGTACCTGGTTGATTGGGAGTGGTATGGTCCTGAGGAGAGGAGCTGGGTTCCTGCCAGGTTCATCATGGATTCCACCCTCATCATGGACTTCTACCAACAACACCCTGAGGCACTTTCTAAGGCACCCAGAGGCACCCGTTGAAGGGGGGGGGGGGTACTGTCACAGTCCAGTCCAGTCCATCCATGCCTTAGATTGTGGGACTTCCATGCCAGCTCCAGGCCGGATCCAGGACAGGAATTCAGTCCTGCCTTGCTGAAGGCCATTTCCTGAAGCGGCACTCCCACACCTGCTACCACTCCTCTCCCATCAGCCAGGGCTTTTTAAGAACTGTTTGGAGCTACTCCATTTGCCAGACTGTCTCTTGTAGACTTTCTTCATCTCGCTACAGCTCATTGGTATTGTGTCTTCTTGATTCCTCCTGCCTGAATTTTTCCTTGTTTTTTGTCAAGTCTTTCTGTCCAGTTTTTGTCCCTGTTTTTGCCTGCCTGTTCTTTTGAATTGTGTCTTTTGCTACCTCTGCCTGGATTTCCCTTGTCCCTTTGTTCATCAGTTTTTGTGAAGATTTCTGTCCTGTTTTTTGTCTCTGATCATGTCTACCTGCTCCTCTGTGTTTTTGACCTCCTGGCCTGTTTTTTGACTATTGATTTTTGCCTGAGCCCTACTGTACCTTTGCCTTTCTGCCATCTACTTCATTAAAGAAGTTTTCTCTTTACACTGCCTGTTTTCTGAGTCTGCTCTTGGGTCCTCACTTCACCTCAGCTCGCCATTCGTGACAGTGGGGGTGTGATGAGCATTGGCTGTGGGCAGTGAGGAGTCAGGTAGAACAAGCAGGTAACAAGTGATGAGTCTCACCTGTGTCTAATTATCAGCAGTCCACTAATGTGTGTTTTTCTGTATGCTTGCAGAGAAGCCAATGAGCAGAGAGAGAGAGAACACCAGTGCACTGCCATATGTGTACATGCATGTGCATGTGTAGAGCATTAAATATTGCTGAAAAGCTTAATATAATAATAATAATAATAATAATAATAATAATAATAAACAACTCACCCCAAATTATTGCAAGCCTGTCTCCTGGTTCCTCATTTTCACAAGAGCCAAGAAAGTGCTACAGTCTGCAACCAGCTTCTTTCAAGCTGGACCTTTTATTCCTATTATTCATAAGGCTTCCCAGAGTGATTACCCTGGAAAACCCATACAGCCCACTTCAGTTCAACCCCTCTGCTGTCTCTCAAAGATCAGAGACTGATATTTCCTGAGCTTTTGCTCATATATCACTTCTATCCTCTAAGGGCTGTTAACTTGATTAAAATCACTTGTTTTGAGCCTTTCAAACAGAGGACAATGTCTGATTGGAAGTTAGTGACCACAGTTTCCTTTGGGAATTTGAGCTGCCTTCTTATTTCCACCTGCATATTCCAGTCACCCAACATGGCCAGGACCCCTGGCTCCCGAAATGCTTTTTTTTTTTTGCCAGGTCTTAAAAAATGGATAAAGCATTGTCCATTTACTTGATGGTTTTGATTACTCCTGTTCCTTGTTTGTTCCAACCCACCAGCCAGCAGGATCAGCACCTTGTCATGCCACCACCAGAACTTCCCATCTCTCATGCTTCTTTGGCAGGAAGAGAGAATGTCTTTAAGGCTAGCTGGTCTCACACACAATGTGCAGCCAGGATGCTCAGACAGTCCCCACCTATGGAGATTTTTGGTGTTGGTAAAACATCATATACACAGCAAATGAACCTAAGTCAATTCTCTTTCATCAAAAGTTGGGACACTGGGTAAACTGTAAATAAAAACAGAATGTGATAATTTGCAAATCATGGAAACCCTATATTTCATTGAAAATAGTACAAAGACAACATATCAAATGTTGAAACTGAGAAATTTCATTGTTTTATTTTTTAAATATATATGCTCATTTTGAATTTGATGGCAGCAACGTTTCAAAAAAGTTGGGACGGGGCAACAAAAGACTGAAAAAGTTATTTAATGTTCAAAAAACAAATTTGGTTAATTGGCAACAGGTCAATAACATGATTGGGTATAAAAAGAGCATCCCAGAGAGCCTGAGTCTCTCAGAAGTAAAGATGGGGAGGGGTTCACTGCTCTGTGAAATACTACATGGGCAAACAGTGCAACAATTTAAGAATAACATTCCTCAATGTAAAATTGCAAAGAATTTGGGGATCACATCATTTATGGTACATAATATAATTAAAAGAATCAGAGAATCTAGAGAAATCTCTGTATACAAGAAACAAGGCTGAAAACTGACATTGGATGCCTGTGATCTTCAGGCCCTCAGGTGACACTGCATTAAAAGTAGACACGTGTCTGTAGTAGAAATCACTGTATGAGCTCAGGAACACTTCAGAAAACCATCATCTGTGAAAACAGTTTATTATTGTATCCACAAATGCATGGTAAAACCATATACAGTATAAACAATATCCAGAAACACCGCCACCTTCTCTGGGCCTGAGCTCTTTTATGATGGACTGAGGTGAAGTGGAAAATTATCCCGAGGTCTGATGAATCAAAATTAGAAATTATTTTTAGAAATCATGGACACCAGGCTAAAGAGTCCTCCAGGCTAAAGAGGAGAGGGACTATCCGGCTTGTTATCAGTGCACAGTTCAAAAGCCAGCATCTGTGATGGTATGAGGGTGCATTAGTGCACATGACATGGGTAGCTTGTACATTTGGGAAGGCTTCATTAATGCTGAATGATATATACATGTTTCAGAGCAATATCCTGCCATCCAGACAAAATCTTTTTCAGGGAAGACCTTCCTTCTTCAGCAAGACATTACCAAACTGCTTTCTGCACATATTAAAACTGTATGGCTCTGTAGTAAAAGAGTTCGGGTGCTAAACTGGCCTGCCTGCAGTCCAGACCCATCTCTCATTTAAAACATTTGGTGCATTGTGAAATGCAAAATATGACAAAGGAGACTCTGAACTGTTGAGCAACTGAAATTGTATATAAGGCAAGGACAACATCTCATCTCATCTCATTATCTCTAGCCGCTTTATCCTTTTCTACAGGGTTGCAGGCAAGCTGGAGCCTATCCCAGCTGACTACGGGTGAAAGGTGGGGTACACCCTAGACAAGTCGCCAGGTCATCACAGGGCTAACACATAGACACAGACAACCATTCACACCTATGCTCAATTTAGAGTCACCAGTTAACCTAACCTGCATGTCTTTGGACTGTGGGGGAAACCGGGGCACCCGGAGGAAACCCATGCAGACACGAGGAGAACATGCAAACTCTGCACAGAAAGGCCCTTGCCAGCCATGGGGCTCGAACCCGGACCTTCTTGCTGTGAGGCGACAGCGCTAACCACTACACCACCGTGCCACCCCTGCAAGGCCAACATTTCTCTTTCAAAACTACAGCAATTGGTCTCCTCAGTTTCCAAACATTTACAGAGTGTTGTTAAAAGTAGACGTGATGCAACACAGTGGTAAACATGCCCCTGTCCCAACTTTTTTGAAATATGTTGCTAACATCAAATTCAAAATGAACATATATTTAAAAAAATACAATTTCTCAGTGGGCGGCACGGTGGTGTAGTGGTTAGCGCTGTCGCCGCACAGCAAGAAGGTCCGGGTTCGAGCCCCGTGGCCGGCGAGGGCCTTTCTGTGCGGAGTTTGCATGTTCTCCCTGTGTCCGCGTGGGTTTCCTCTGGGTGCTCCGGTTTCCCCCACAGTCCAAAGACATGCAGGTTAGGTTAACTGGTGACTCTAAATTGACCGTAGGTGTGAATGTGAGTGTGAATGGTTGTCTGTGTCTATGTGTCAGCCCTGTGATGACCTGGCGACTTGTCCAGGGTGTACCCTGCCTTTCGCCCGTAGTCAGCTGGGATAGGCTCCAGCTTGCCTGCGACCCTGTAGAACAGGATAAAGCGGCTACAGATAATGAGATGAGATGAGATGAGACGAGATGAGACAATTTCTCAGTTTCAACATTTGATATGTTGTCTTTGTACTATTTTCAATAAAATATAGGGTTTCCATGATTTGAAAATTATCGCATTCTGTTTTTATTCATAGTTTACACAGCATCCTGACTTTTTTGGAATTGGGGTTGTATCTCACTTCCCAAAGGTCTTTACAGGCTTTTCATTGACAGTGGGGATGAAGTCCTCACCAATTTTGAATCAGAACCAATCCTGAAAATGACCCCTCATCAGGACTAGACTTCCAGATTTCAATAGTTTAAACTACATTCTAACCTCTTTGCTGATTTCTACCAGATCTTCCAAGATCTTCTGGGACTGACCTTGCAGTTATTATCAGGTCATCTGTAAAATCCCTGATCAGAGCCTGCTGAACATTCTTGTGTGTATGACTCTCTGCCTCAGTTTCTGAACTGATTAACCAAGAGATTTTTGCTGTGGAGAACAGAATCACTTAGTGACAATTCCTATCTCCAGTCTCTGCCAGTCAGTAGTAAAGTTTTTGAAGGTGAAATGCATCCTAAACTGGTCAAATTAGGCTTGGAGAAGCTACCAAAATTTGTTCATATGTGATCTCCACAAGCTTGACTCCAGGTTTTTGGACTGAGGTATTAATGTAACTTTTGGCCAGCAGGAAGGTGTTCATCTCCTTTGCCAGCATTGTAAATATGGTTTTCTACTCCACATTTAAAAGTGAGATGGTTTGAAATAGCTTGATGTAATTAGAATCCTTTTCCTTAGGAATAAAGCAACCTTCTTCACATAGCCAGGTCTCTGGAACGTTCTTCTTTTTCCATGCTACCTTCAATAGCTTCTACAGACTTCTCATCAAATGTTCACAACACATATACACTCTGTATGGAGTCCCATTGTGTCCCAGGACCAATATTTCCTGGCTTTCCTGACAAAATAGTTTACCTCTTTCTACCTATGTTCTTCCTCATCAAAGGGGTTCAATAGTTCATCAGGTTTAATACATTTCTCTTCCACTGTGATCACTTCTTGCCTTGGGTCACTGTGGACTTGATGAAGGTGATTGGTTTCACCAGTTTTTGGTGAAACTTGCCCTCTCTTTTTCCTGACTTCTTATATCCCTGCAGTGTCACTCTGATTGCCACAAAGTTATAATTCTACTTTTCAGGTTGTTACACATCTCTTTGAGAACTGGATTTTCTTCCTCAGTTGCTTGAAGAAAGGTCTTTCTCAATCTGCTTTTGGGTTCCCTCTATTCTTTCCCAAAGCAATCTACCCCCATGGTCCAGATGATTTCCCATTTGCATTCTCCCCTGATACATCAGTGATGTTGCATTGTTGTTCATTCCATATGTCTAGAGAATCTGGGTACTGGCTTAGACCCTGGCTCTGACCTCTCCTCTGTCTCACCAGTTTTCCCTGTGGGTTGCACATTACTACTGGGACATAAACACCCCATGTTCAATTCATGTAATTTCGGAACTCTTTTGTTTTTG
Source organism: Neoarius graeffei (assembly GCF_027579695.1). NCBI lineage: Eukaryota > Metazoa > Chordata > Actinopteri > Siluriformes > Ariidae > Neoarius > Neoarius graeffei. Next base: position 53,459,048 of record NC_083580.1, read on the forward strand.
TTTTCCAGACTTTTCCAAATACACAGGCTCTACATTCAATGGTTGTCTTATTGTTGGTCATCCATCAGGGGTGGTCATAACAGTGATCTGTCCTGTAGGTTGGTCATTCTCCTTTGCTCTCGCCCCATATTGGTCCATAGTGACAAAGTAGTTTTCTCCTTATGTAGGATGTGCTTTGGCTTGCCAAGCATCCATATCTCTTCTGGTCTTTCCCGGACATCAGCAGTCTCTCCTTACTGCCACCATTCTTCCATGGTTGCCAACAAATCTTTCCTAGTGGCCACTGGCTCTCCAGTTGGAAATATCTAAAATACAATGGGGTCATTGCAGCTGGCTCGCTTCACAGGGTTTTACCTGCTGTGACTTCTGTGAGCTGGTTGGCACAACTGGTTTTCACTCCAATTTCTTTTTCCTAATTTCTTTCTCCTTTTCATGGAGTGTTGCACATCAGGCTGTGGCAGTTTGTAGGAGTGGGAGGAGCACAGAAGACGGCAGGCCAGAACTGAGTTTCGTAACTCGTGTTTATTTTGACACTTTTCAGTCGTCTTTTACACTTTCTCGTACACACACACACACACACACACACACACACACACACACACACACACACACACACATGCGCACACACACATCAGGTGTCTGGTTGGGGAGAGAGCTCCTCCTCTGCTCTCGCTCTCTTCTTAAATAGGGTGCGGTCACTGGGGAAGACACACAAACACACGTTAATCAACCTCAGGCGCAGTGATTCTGCCACTTACCTTCCCTGACTCCGCCCTCTGGTCACAGACCGATGCTTGACCATGCCCCCGCTGCCACATACCCCCACCGCCCGACTCAGGCTGGGCGGCTGTCCGGCTTGCAGCCGACTCCCCCCCCTTGACGGGAGAGGAAGTCCGCCACGACCATCTGCGCCCCTGGCCTGTGGATCACCTTGAAGTTAAAGGGTTGGAGTGCCAGATACCAACGGGTGATCCACGCGTTGGCATCCTTCATGCGGTGAAGCCACTGGAGGGGTGCGTGGTCCGAACAGAGGGTGAAAGGGCGTCCCAGCAGGTAGTAACGGAGGGCGAGGACCGCCCACTTGATCACCAGGCACTCTTTTTCAATGGTGCTGTAGTGCCCCTCATGCACCGACAGCTTCCTACTGATGTACAGCACTGGGCGGTCCTCCCCCTCCACCTCCTGGGACAAAACAGCCCCCAGCCCTCTGTCCGATGCATCCGTCTGTAACATAAAGGGGAGAGAAAAGTCAGGGGAGTGTAACAGTGGCCCCCCACACAGTGCAGCCTTCACCTCAGAGAAAGCCCACTGGCATTGCTCCGTCCACTGGACCGGATCTGGTGCCCCCTTTTTAGTGAGATCAGTCAGCGGGCTGGTGACATCTGAATAATTAGGTATAAACCTACGATAATAGCCAGCCAGCCCCAGGAACTGTCTCACCCCCTTTTTGGTCTTGGGCCTTGGGCAGGCCGCAATTGCTGCTGTCTTGTTAATTTGGGGACGCACCTGCCCGTTGCCCAAGTGGAAGCCCAGATACTGTCCTTCCACCCGCCCAATCGCACACTTCTTTGGGTTGGCTGTGAGACCTGCTCACCTCAGCAACCTAAGGATGGCCCTCAGATGTTGTAGGTGCCGCGGCCAGTCATTACTATAGATAATGATGTCATCTAAGTATGCGGCCGCGTAGGTGGCATGGGGGCGGAGGACCGTATCCATCAGCCGCTGGAACGTAGCGGGCACCCCAAACAGCCCAAAAAGAAGTGTGACAAATTGGTGCAAGCCAAACGGTGTGGATAAGGCCATTTTTTCTCGGGATAATGGAGTCAAGGGGATCTGCCAATAACCCTTTGTCAAATCCAGTGTTGAATAAAAACGAGCTGTGCCTAGTCGATTGAGCAACTCATCAATACGAGGCATTGGGTACGTGTCAAATTTAGACACCGCATTGACTTTTCTATAGTCTACACAGAACCGGACCGACCCGTCATCCTTGGGCACCAAGACCACCGGGCTGCTCCAGTCACTGTGGGACTCCTCGATGATGCACATTTCGAGCATGGCCTCGAGTTCTTCCCGAACCACTTTTTTCTTGTGTTCGGGTAGCCTGTAAGGGCGGCTGTGCACTACCACCCCCAGGGGTGTCTCAACGTGGCGCTCTATGAGGTCGGTGCGGCCGGGCAGGGGAGAGAACACGTCCGAAAATTCGGTCTGCAACTGGGCAACCTCCGCGAGTTGGGTGGGGGAGAGGTGGTCTCCACAGGGGACCGGAGAGGTACGCAATGCCAATGTTCCCTTTTGAACCTCCGGTCCCAGCTCCGCCTTCTCCGGAACCACCGACACCAGCGCCATGGGGACCTCCTCATTCCAGAGTTTGAGTAGATTGAGGTGGTAAATCTGTAGCGCCCCATCCCTGTCCGTTCGCCTCACCTCATAGTCGATGTCCCCGATTCGCCATGTGACCTCAAAGGGTCCTTGCCACTTGGCGATTAATTTGGAGCTCGATGTGGGCAACAGTACGAGTACTTTATCTCCTGGTGCAAACTCCTTAAGGCGCATACCCTTGTCGTACAGGCAGGTTTGCCATTCTTGAGCCTGCCGCAAATTCTCCTGGGTTAGGTGGGTGAGTGTGTGGAGTTTTGCGCGCAGGTCAATAACGTATTGAATCTCATTTTTACTTGGTGAAGGTCCCTCCTCCCAATTTTCTCACAGCACGTCTAAAATGCCGCGCAGCTTATGCCCATATAACAATTAGAACGGGGAGAACCCCGTGGAGGCTTGTGGGACCTCTCGCACTGCAAATAACAAGGGTTTGAGCCATTTATCCCAATTACGTGCGTCCTTGCTTATGAATTTCTTAATTATATTTTTGAGGGTGCGATTGAATTGTTCGACTAAACCGGCCGTTTGTGGGTGATAAACGCTGGTGCGGATCGGCTTAATTCCTAATAACCCATACAGTTCGTTCAGTGTTTATGACATAAACGAGGTGCCTTGATCAGTCAGAATCTCTTTGGGGATTCCAAATCGGGAGATGACGCAGAAGAACGCTTCCGCAATACTGCATGCTGAGATATTGCGAAGAGGCACTGCTTCCGGGTATCGCGTTGCATAGTCCACTAGAACTAATATAAAGCGATACCCTCGTGTTGACCGATCTAATGGCCTGATGAGATCCATCCCAATCCTTTCAAACGGGGTCTCAATTAATGGGAGAGGGCACAAAGGCGCTTTTGGAATGGCCACTGGATTTACTAACTGGCATTCACGGCATGCCATACACCACTTACGGACATCACCGTGAATTCCTGGCCAATAGAACCGGGCCATTATTCGGGCTAGTGTTTTATCCTGCCCTAAGTGTCCAGCCATGGGATTAAAGTGAGCTGCCTGGAATACCAATTCCTGGCGGCTTTTTGGAATCAAAAGCTGCATGATTTTGTTCTTTAGTCTGAGTGTCCTGTATCACTCGGTATAATCTATCCTTCATAATTGAGAAGTAGGGGAAGGACGGGGTGGCATTCGGCTGGAGCGTTTGACCATCGATTACTCTCACTTGGTCAAACGCATACCGCAGAGTCTTGTCTCGCGACTGCTCTAATGGGAAATCCGCAAGGGATTCCCCAATAGAAGGAGGAGGAACCTGCAGCTCCTTCCTCTGACGCAGAGATGACGTAGAGGGCTCTGTGAGAGCTGCTCCCGCCAATGCGACACCAGGACCTCCCCCTGTGGAACTACGGCAGGACCCACTCTTCACTAAATGACTCATTAATTCCCCGAATCCCAGCCAATCAGTCCCCAAAATTATCGAGTGGGTAAGGCGAGGATTAACCGCTGCCTTTACTCTAAATTTTTCCCCTCGAAAAAGAATGTGGACTGACACTAAAGGGTAGTTGTGAACATCCTCGTGCACACACAACACCTTCACCAATTGTGCTCCCCCCAATGCCTCGTTTTGCACCAGGCTTTGGTGGATTGAGGTCTGATTACAGCTGGAGTCCACCAACGCCTGATATGTATCCCCTTGGACACTCATCGGTATGCAATACGCTCTGGCCCGATCGAGGGTGGCTCCTGGTGCGTCGGGGATCCGAACCACCATGCCCACCTCCATTGCCGAGCACTGCTGATGGAGGTGGCTTGGCTCCCCGCAGTGCCAGCAAACCGGCCTGGGCTTCCTCTCTGCACTGGTACTCTGGGGCTCACTCACCTGAGGGGGGGAAGAGACAGACATAGAAGGGAGAGACGGGAGGGCACCATGGGTGCGGTGGGCCAGCTGGAGTGGCACCAGCCCCCGCCTCTGCAGTGGGGGAACAGGGCGAGGACGAGACACAGGAGGGGAGAGAGAGAGAGAGAGAGAGAGAGGGAAGAAGAGGTTGTCTGCTGTCCTGCCATCGGGACAGCTGCCAAATGGTCCTCCGCCAGCTCGATGGCCTGATCCAGCGACGCCGGGCGGTGGCACTGGACCTACTCTGCGGTTCCTGCCGGTAGGCGAGCAATGAACTGCTCCAGTACCACCTGATTGATGACTCCCTTGGCGTCACGGTTGTCGGCCCTCAACCACCGCCAGCAGGCGTCCCGGAGCTGCTGGCCAAACGCGAACGGCCAGCCAACTTCCTCCAAGCGCAGAGTGCGGAAGCGCTGTCGCTGCTGTTCAGGGGTGCGCCCCACACACTGGAGAACGGCCCGGCGGAGGTCCGCATAGACCAGCCGGTGGTCGGCAGGGAGCTGTAGCGTGGCCAGCTGCGCCTCACCCGTTAGCAGGGGGAGGAGGCGCGCCGCGCGCTGTTCCACCGGCCAGCCCGAGGCCTCTGCTACCTGCTTGAAGAGCATGAGGAAGGCCTCAGGGTCGTCATGTGGGCCCATCTTCGTTAGGGTGAGGGGGGAAGGGCCCGCAGTGGTGGAGGTGGTGGACCCCGCCGACGCGAGGAGGTGCCGGAATGCCTGTCGATCTTCCTGCTGTGCCAACACCAGGGCCTTGAACCGTTGCTCTTACTCCTTCTGGAGGGCGACTAGCACCTGGTGCTGGCTCTGCTGGGCCGTGGCAAGGGCATGGACCAGGTCGGCGAAAGGGGAGGACTCCATGGGGCTGTTCTTCTGCGCTCCAGTCCCGGGTTTCAGCACCACTGTGGCAGTTTGTAGGAGTGGGAGGAGCACAGAAGATGGCAGGCCAGAACTGAGTTTCGTAATTCGTGTTTATTTTGACACTTTTCAGTCGTCTTTTACACTTTCTCGTACACACACACACACACACACACACACACACACACACACACACACACACACACACACATCAGGTGTCTGGTTGGGGAGAGAGCTCCTCCTCTGCTCTTGCTCTCTCCTTAAATAGGGCCCGGTCACTGGGGAAGACACACAAACACACGTTAATCAACCTCAGGTGCAGCGATTCTGCCACTTACCTTCCCTGACTCCGCCCTCCGGTCACAGACCGATGCTTGACCACACCCCCGCTGCCACACAGGCCTTGTGGCTTCTATGGATTTTCAAATAGCACCCATCCTCACTGCTGTTTCCCAGATTTAAGCCATCCAGTAACATGGACCTGAGCTCAAAGAGGACTCCTTAAGCCCACTGACTCAAATGATTCACTGAACAAGAGAGGAGTGAATCAGTTTTGGCTGAAATGATTGATTCACTCACTCATGAGGCTTGGATCAGGTTACATGCAATGGCAAACATAACTGACGTCATGCACAGATTAAAAAAAAAACAATCAGTTTCAATAGACAACGAGTTAAAATCTCTGATAACCATGAAGTCTATTATGGATATGTGTGGAAATGTAGGGCACACTATTGTTTTGAGGTTTGTAATAGTGAAGCCTATCAGCAGCAACTAAACAAACTGAATGGCTCGGTGTATACCATTGACTAGTATTGGTTTATTCAGGCACTTTTTCTGAATTACTCGTATTTGCAAATAAAATGTGTCTAATGAAAATAGATGAATTTATTACTTGCAGTGTGTTTTACTGCAGGGTAAATTTTTTTGTGTAAATGAATACAAATGAAGAGCAGATATTAAATATGTGGAAGCTCATTTACACCCAAGGAAAGCATACTTTTTAATCTATTTCCTTTCCTTTCCTTTTATTTTATTTACTTTTTAGAGTGGCACAGTGGTTCAGTGGTTAGCACTGTTGCCTCAGAGCAAGAAGGTTCTGGGTTAGAACCTCATGGCCAACTAGGGCCTTTTTGTGTGGAGTTTGCATGTTCTCCCTGTGCCAGCATGGGGTACTCCTCTGGGCACTCCGGTTTCCTCCCACAGTGGATTAGGTCAAATGGTTTTTGTGTTAGCTCTGCTATCTGATCGGGGTGTACCCCACCTCTTGCCCAAAGGCAGTTATTTACTGTTTTTATTTGGCTTTCAAGTTCTGTCATGTAAATAGAGATTTATTTACCATAATCATTATGAGAATTCATAATGATGATAGTGTTTGGGGGGAACAAAAAGTCAGAATTTGTCAGTGGCATCTGACAATTTCCTTCCTGACATCACACACTGAAATATTTCTTCTCAATCTGCTTCATGGAAAAAAACTCAAGCCAGAAGCAAATGAGAGCAATGACTTCACCTATTGTTAAACACACACACACACACACACACACACACACTGGGTGCTGAAGGGGGAGAATACATTAACTCAAGAGCCAGGATGAGAGAGAAAAAGAGCACAATGTTGAAACCCAATGTGATGGAAAGAAGGAGCTGCCCACCATCATTGCAGCAAACAGATGAAAGAAAGAAAGATAGGAACGCAGCACAAAAGAGAAGGAGTGAAACCTCAGACACGTCAGAGGGGCCTCTTTTCTCTCTGGCTGTTCATTCAGGGGGATAAAATGTGAAAAAAGAGAAACACTTTTCAAAACTGTGCAGTTTATAGACTGAGGATGACATGCCATGATTGGAAATAATGTGAAATCAGCAGTATAGAAGTATTGTATATAGCTATATTATCTACAGCTGCCCAGAATCCCTCTTTTTCTACATTGTTCTAAAAAACCATGAAAACTAAAACACTTCTCATCACTGAGGCCTTGAAACTGTAATATGAATACTGTGTACCAAAAAATTCACTCTGTTATCTAATACATAAAACAATAAAAGCAAACTATGCATTGGGCAGTAGAGAAGGTTATTCACTTTTTCTTCATGATGGCACCTTGTTGAATAGAACAATAATAAGATCTCCCAATCTTTCCCTCAGACTTCTATTTTTACCCTTCATTCCCCCATTCTCAGTGCCTTAACACATTTTTCTCCCCTTTCTACAGAAGAGATCTTGCAGATTCTCCTATCTGGCAATCCTATAACATGTCCTTTAGATCCCATCTCTTCCACAGAGTTTCAGTCCAGCTCTCAAGACCTCCCCCCTTCATCACTTCCATCATAAATGACTCCAGAACATCTGGTTATGGGTTATGCCCAGGGTTGGCGATTATAAACAGCAGGGCTAAACTTTCTTTGCTTTTCAAAGATAAAAAGACATCAGTATAAGCTTTCATTTTTGGCATCCACATCAAATTATTTGCCGTTAACAAATGTCTAAAAGTGGATTATTTTAGAAGACACAAGGCTTCAGCTGATCTCTTTCTAGCCCAGACTCTAAATTCATGCAGCGAAAGTGAAAGTCATGTCAGGTGATTACACAGAGTGACACACCCTCAAAATTTGATCTCTATTTGGCCATTTAATTTTTTTCAACACATCCATAATGCATCATCATCAGTGATTGAGAAGTGTGTGTGAAATGCAGTTGCAGGTGTAATGAATGTGAATAAGGTGGAGACTAAAAGTAGATGAACAGATTATACAGACAGACAGAAACTTAAGCTTATTGTTTTTTAATGAAAGGATTGCTGCTTTTCAGTTTACCATGTTCAGTATTTGGAGGAAAAATTACATGAAGGCTGTACAATCACTGATTTATTTGTATGTAAGTACTTTTATTAATTACCTCTAGATAAAAGCCTATAGCAAAATGTCATTAATGTAAATTATATTCCATATTTTAAGTATCAAGAGACAGACATGCTCTGAAAGCCGTGTGGCTCTCATCATCATCAACTAGTAAAAACTTTGATGATTCATTTTTGTTCAAGTGCATCTCAAACAATTAGAATATCAGGAAAAAGTTCATTTTTCTTTGTAATTTAATTCAAAAAGTAAACTTTAATATTCTATATTTATTACATATAAAGTGAAATATTTCAAGCCTTTTTTGTTTTAATTTTGATGATTATGGCTTATAGCTCATGAAAATCAGAAATCCAGTATCTCAAATTATTAGAATATTTCCTAAGATCAATCAAAAAAGGATTTGCAATACAGAAATGTCCAACTTCTGAAAAGTATGTTCTTTTATACACTCAATACTTGGTTGGGGCTCCTTTAGCATGAATTACTGCATCAGTGCGGCATGACATGGAGGCAATCAGCCAGTGGCACTGCTGAGGTGTTACTGAAGCCCAGGTTACTTTGGTAGCAACCTTCAGCTCATCTATATTTTTGGGTCAGGCGGTTCTTACAGTGGTGCTTGAAAGTTTGTGAACCCTTTAGAGTTTTCTATATTTCTGCATAAATATGACCTAAAACATCATCAGATTTTCACACAAGTCCTAAAAGTAGATAAAGAGAACCCAGTTAAACAAATGAGACAAAAATATTATACTTGGTCATTTATTTATTGAGGAAAATGATCCAATATTACATATCTGTGAGTGGCAAAAGTATGTGAACCTCTAGGATTAGCAGTTAATTTGAAGGTGAAATTAGAGTCAGGTGTTTTCAATCAGTGGGATGACAATCAGATGTGAGTGGGCACCCTGTTTTATTTAAAGAACAGGGATCTATCAAAGTCTGATCTTCACAACACATGTTTGTGGAAGTGTATCATGGCATGAACAAAGGAGATTTCTGAGGACCCCAGAAAAAGCGTTGTTGATGCTCATCAGGCTGGAAAAGGTTACAAAACCATCTCTAAAGAGTTTGGACTCCACCAATTTACAGTCAGACAGATTGTGTACAAATGGAGGAAATTCAAGACCATCATTACCCTCCCCAGGAGAGGCCGACCAACAAAGATCATTCCAAGAGCAAGGCATGCAATAGTTGGCAAAGTCGCAAAGGACCCCAGTGCAACTTCTAAGCAACTGAAGACCTCTCTCACATTGGCTAATGTTAATGTTCATGAGTCCACCATCAGGAGAACACTGAACAACAATGGTGTGCATGGCAGGGTTGCAAGGAGAAAGCCACTGCTCTCCAAAAAGAACATTGCTGCTCGTCTGCAGTTTGCTAAAACTCACCTGGACAAGCCAGAAGGCTATTGGAAAAATGTTTTGTGGATGGATGAGACCAAAATATAACTTTTTGGTTTAAATGAGAAGCGTTATGTTTGGAGAAAGGAAAACACTGCATTCCAGCATAAGAACCTTATCCCATCTGTGAAACATGGTGGTGGTAGTATAATGGTTTGGGCCTGTTTTGCTGCATCTGGGCCAGGATGGCTTGCCATCATTGATGGAACAATGAATTCTGAATTATACCAGCAAATTCTAAAGGAAAATGTCAGGACATCTGTCCATGAACTGAATCTCAAGAGAAGGTGGGTCATGCACTAAGACAATGACCCTAAGCACACAAGTCATTCTACCAAAGAATGGTTAAAGAAGAATAAAGTTAATGTTTTGGAATGACCAAGTCAAAGTCCTGACCTTAATCCAATGGAAATGTTGTGGAAGGACCTGAAGCGAGCAGTTCATGTGAGGAAACCCACCAACATCCCAGAGTTGAAGCTGTTCTGTATGGAGGAATGGGCTAAAATTCCTCCAAGCCGGTGTGCAGGACTGATCAACAGTTACTGGAAACGTTTAGTTGCAGTTATTGCTGCACAAGAGGGTCACACCAGATACTGAAAGCAAAGGTTCACATACTTTTGCCACTCACAGATATGTAATATTGGATCATTTCCCTCAATAAATAAATGACCAAGTATAATATTTTTGTCTCATTTGTTTAACTGGGTTCTCTTTATCTACTTTTAGGACTTATGTGAAAATCTGATGACGTTTTAGGTCATATTTATGCAGAAATATAGAAAATTCTAAAGGGTTCACAAACTTTCAAGCACCACTGTATCTTCCTCTTGAAAATACCCCATAGATTCTTTATGGGGTTCAGTTAAGTCATGTTGGCTAGCCAATCAAACATAGTAATATCATGGTAGACAAACCATTTAGTAGTAGTTTTGGCACTGATGCTATTGAAAAAGGAAATCAGCATCTCCATAAAGCTTGTCGTCAGATGGAAGCATGAAGTGCTCTAAAATCTCCTGATAGATGGCTGTGTTGACTTTGGACATGATAAAACACAGTGGACCTTCTAACTTGCCAGGGTCAAGGGACTTGATAAAACACAATGGACTAACACCACAAGAAGACATGGCACCCAAACCATGACAGACTGTGGAAACTTTACACTGGACTTCAAGCACCTTGGATTCTGTGCCTCTCCACTTTTCCTCCAGGCTCTAGGACCTTGATTTCCAAATGAAATGCAAAATTTACTTTCATCTGAAAAGAGGACTTTGGACCACTGAACAACAGTCCAGTTCTTTCTCTCCTTAGCCCAGGTAAGATCCTTCTAATGTTGGTTCTGTTTCAGGAGTGGCTTGATATTAGGAATGCAACAGTTGTAGCCCCTTTCCTGAAGATGTCTGTATGTGGTGGCTCTTGATGCACTGACACCAGCCTCAGTCCACTCCTTGTGAACCTCTCTTAAGTTCTTGAATTGACTTTCCTTGATAATCCTCTCAAGGCTGCAGTCATCCTTGTTGTTTGTGCACCTTTTCAGCCAGCCTTTTCAGCAATGACCTTCTGTGGTTTACCCTCCTTGTGGAGGGTGTCGATGATTACATTCTGGACAACTGTCAAGTCAGCAGTCTTCCCTATGATTGTGGTTGCGTGCACTGAACTAAACTGAGATACATGATATTTATACTCTTTTACTCAAACTCAAAATCAAGTACGCTGATATTTTGATTTTTTTTTGTGCTGGAGGCCATAATTATCAAAATTAAAATAGAAAAATACTAGAAACATTTAATCTTACATACAATGATTCTAGAATATATTAAATTTTCACTTTCTTAAATAACTGAAGAAAATATTGAAATTTTCATGATGTCCTAATTGTTTGAGATGCACTAGTGTACAACCCTGATTCCAAAAAAAGTTGGGACAAAGTACAAATTGTAAATAAAAATGGAATGCAATGATGTGGAAGTTTCAAAATTCCATATTTTATTCAGAATAGAACATAGATGACATATCAAATGTTTAAACTGAGAAAATGTATCATTTAAAGAGAAAAATTAGGTGATTTTAAATTTCATGACAACAACACATCTCAAAGAAGTTGGGACAAGGCCATGTTTACCACTGTGAGACATCCCCTTTTCTCTTTACAACAGTCCATAAACGTCTAGGGACTGAGGAGACAAGTTGCTCAAGTTTAGGGATAGGAATGTTAACCCATCTCATCTCATCTCATCTCATCTCATCTCATCTCATCTCATCTCATCTCATCTCATCTCATCTCATCTCATCTCATTATCTCTAGCCGCTTTCTCCTTCTACAGGGTCGCAGGCAAGCTGGAGCCTATCCCAGCTGACTACGGGCGAGAGGCGGGGTACACCCTGGACAAGTCGCCAGGTCATCACAGGGCTGACACATAGACACAGACAACCATTTACACTCACATTCACACCTACGGTCAATTTAGAGTCACCAGTTAACCTAAGGGGTCATCCATAATTTTCATCATTATCACGAACGTACAAACCGTATGCGGGGGGGAGGGGGTTAATGACCAGGCGTACACTTTTTAAAAATGAAAAAATGATGATCCGTCAATGTGCGAATCGGCAGCCGCCATGTTAAAAATTTCGCGCCACATTGGTGTTGCCAGCTAGCTCTACACGCTTTCTTTCTTCAATACAACAACAATGGTTGACCCAGATTTTGACCGCATTTACAAATTTGTGAATAGTAGAAATACCGCTATTCACAAGACTCCTTCAAATGAGTACGAGCAGTTTTTAAACATTTATTGTTTCCTGCATTCATCTGAGAAGCGGCAGGAGACAGTTAGGGCAGGACAGGCTGCTTGGAAAAATCAAAAACGAACGTTTCAAAGCCAAAAGGCAACAGCTCCCCTTAAAAAGACAGTTCCTAATTTTCAAAAAGCAGACCTTCCAGGATTTCGCGATAGTGTGATTTGCAACTTCAACGCAAATTCAACCAATCCCCACGAATTCAGGGCGGTGTTGCAATTATATCCAATCACTGCAACTTTCCCGCAAATTTGACCAATCGGTGGCGTCGTTTTGAGGTGATGTCGACAAACTACCTTCCGCCTTACTTCCGTGTATACGTTCAAGAGAAGCAGCATGTGCAAGTCAGTGTTTATGTAGGCTTAAATTCTGTTACTGAAAGTGTGTTATGTTTACAGTGAACGACTGTGTGCACTTTACATTATTTTTTCACTTAATACAAGAAATTAATGGATGCCAACATTTTTGCCAAAATTATATTTTATTTTCCATTGTTTAGGCAGCTTCAGCATCATACTGTGAGATTCTGTTCAAATTGTTTTTTTTTTCTTCTATGAAGCCTGAGCCATTTATTTTATTAGTTTATAATTATTGTTTAATTTAGTTTTCAGGAGAGACTGCCTGCACACAGTACTAGTATTAATAGTTTTTTTTTCTTACATGAAAGCTGAGGCATTTATATTATATTTTAAGGTAACTTCATGTTGTGCTGTAAGGTTCTCTGCAATTTAACTTTTGAACCAACAGGTGCATTTGGATAAGTAAAGCCTATTTTTCTGCATTTTTGTAGTCTTGGTAATCTTTTATATTGGTAAAGTTGTTTATAGGACCATTTCTCAGTGTCTTTGTTTTTTTAATCAATAGTTTTTCAGTAATAATTTAATATTTAACATATCACTCAATTTTAATCACAAAAAGAGAAAATCGCAACAATTTCTCGCAACTTTCACTTCCTCCCACAATGTAATCGCAACAAAAACCTAAAAAACACCACAACTTTTATCGCAATTTTCTGGAAACCCCCCCATAACATCAGACATTTTAGCCCGCAACAATCACAAAAAAGGCCCATGAAATCCTGGGGGGACTGAAAAATGAATCGCCTGCTTTCTATGAAAACTTCTGGAGCTGTCTTGTGTCTTCTTTTCTTCTCTTGTGAATCTTTGTATTGTTCTGTCATCCGATTTTAATAAAAAGTAATACAAGACATGGTTTTATTTTGAATTCCTATTCCACGTAGATCCATCATCATTTTTTTGTCAGCTAACGTACACTTTTGGGGGGGAGGGGGGTTGCTCAAAAGTCTACTCTTTGTAGACTCATGATAAAAATTATGGATGACCCCAACCTGCATGTCTTTGGACTGTGGGGGAAACCGGAGCACCCGGAGGAAACCCACACGGACAACATGCAAACTCTGCACAGAAAGGCCCTCCCCGGCCACAGGGCTCGAACCCGGACCTTCTTGCTGTGAGGCGACAGCGCTAACCACTACACCACCGTGCTGCCGAATGTTAACCCATTCTTGTCTAATGTAGGATTCTAGTTGCTCAATTGTCTTAGGTCTTTTTTGTCGTATCTTCTGTTTTATGATGGGCCAAATGTTTTCTATGGGTGAAAGATCTGGACTGCAGGCTGGCCAGTTCACTACCCGGACCCTTCTTCTACGCAGCCATGATGCTGTAATTGATGCAGTATGTGGTTTGGCATTGTCATGTTGGAAAATACAAGGTCTTCCCTGAAAGAGACGTCATCTGGATGGGAGCATATGTTGCTCTAAAACCTGGATATACCGTTCAGCATTGATGGTGTCTTTCCAGATGTGTAAGCTGCCCATGCCACACGCACTAATGCAACCCCATATCATCAGAGATGCAGGCTTCTGAACTGAGTGCTGATAACAATTTGGGTCGTCCTTCTCCTCTTTAGTCCGAATGACACGGCGTCTCTGATTTCCATAAAGAACTTCAAATTTTGATTCGTCTGACCACAGAACAGTTTTCCACTTTTCCACAGTCCATTTTAAATGAGCCTTGGCTCAGAGAAGACGTCTGCGCTTCTGGATCATGTTTAGATACGGCTTCTTCTTTGAACTATAGAGTTTTAGCTGGCAACAGCAGATGGCACAGTGAATTGTGTTCACAGATAATGTTCTCTGGAAATATTCCTGAGCCCATTTTGTGATTTCCAATACAGAAGCATGCCTGTATGTGATGCAGTGCCGTCTAAGGGCCCGAAGATCACGGGCACCCAGTATGGTTTTCTGGCCTTGACCCTTACGCACAGAGATTCTTCCAGATTCTCTGAATCTTTTGATGATATTATGCACTGTAGATGATGATATGTTCAAACTCTTTGCAATTTTACACTGTCAAACTCCTTTCTGATATTGCTCCACTATTTGTCGGCACAGAATTAGGGGGATTGGTGATCCTCTTCCCATCTTTACTTCTGAGAGCTGCTGCCACTCCAAGATGCTCTTTTTATACCCAGTCATGTTAATGACCAATTGCCAATTGACCTAATGAGTTACAATTTGGTCCTCCAGCTGTTCCTTTTTTGTACCTTTAACTTTTCCAGCCTCTTATTGCCCCTGTCCCCACTTTTTTGAGATGTGTTGCTGTCATGAAATTTCAAATGAGCCAATATTTGGCATGAAATTTCAAAATGTCTCACTTTCGACATTTGATATGTTTTCTATGTTCTATTATGAATACAATGTCAGTTTTTGAGATTTGTAAATTATTGCATTCCATTTTTATTTACAATTTGTACTTTGTCCTAACTTTTTCGGAATCGGGGTTGTATTATATGACAGTAGTGAAACACGAGCTTTTCTTATCACACAATAGGCATGTTGGATATTACACTTCCTATAAACACAGAAAATCTTTTTTTCCTTACATGATTGTGAATGAAAGCAATCAGTAATGTTTAGTTTTCTCACAAGTGCAGAGATAGGTGTGTGAAGCTCGGAGTAGTATTACTCTTCATTAAACACTGAAGGTCATTGCCAACCTTTGAAAGATAGGAATCACAGTTTCTACAAAATGTGTTTCTTTGCGTCTGTCATTTTTATTGTGTGTGTGTGGGTGGGGGGGTTGTGTTATTGTCCTGTACATCAGAAAATGAAAAAGAAAATGATTGCGTGCACACACACACACACACACACACACACACACACACACACACACACACACACACACACACACACAGAGCTTTGTGTGAATGTTTGTTTTTAATGTGGCCTGTAAGTAACTCCACTATCCTCAGGTGAAACCCTTTTTTTTAATGCTTTTCCAGGCTTTTATTGCAGCTTGAGATATTGTTTGTTTTGGGTTTTTTCCCTTCAGTCTCCTCTTCAGGAGGTGAAATGCATGCTCAGATGAGTTAAAGTCATTGCCCTGCTGCATGATGAAATTCCTCCTTATTAGATTGGATGCATTTCTCTGTAAATTGGCAGACAGAATGTTTCTGTAGACTTCTTAAATTATTCTGCTGCTATGATCATGAGTTACATCATCAATAAATATTAGTGAGCCCATTCCAGAAGAAGCCATGCAAGCCTAAGCCATGATACTACCTCCACTGTGCTTGACCGATGAGCTTGTATGGTTTGGATTATGACTAGATCCTTCCTTTCTCCACTCTTTGGCTTTTCCATCACTTTGCTAGAGACTAATCTTGGTTCCAGAATTTTTATGGCTCATATCTGTATTTCTTTGCAAATTCCAATCTGGTCTTCAGATTCTTACTGCTGATGAGTGGTTTGCAGCTTGTAGTATACAAGCTTCTATATTTCTGTTCTCCAAATCTTCTTCAAAGAGTAGATTGTGATACCATCACCCCTACCCTGTGGAGGTTTTTGGCAATGTCACTGACTGTTGTTTTTGAAGTTTTCTTCACCGCTCCCAATGTTTCTATCATCAGCTGTTGTTTTCCCTGGTCGACCTGTTCCATGTCTGGTTGTTAGTACACCAGTGGTTTCTTTCTACAACCCCAATTCCAAAAAAGTTGGGACAAAGTACAAATTGTAAATTAAAATGGAATGCAATAATTTACAAATCTCAAAAACTGACATTGTATTCATAATAGAACATAGAAAACATATCAAATGTCGAAAGTGAGACATTTTGAAATTTCATGCCAAATATTGGCTCATTTGAAATTTCATGACAGCAACACATCTCAAAAAAGTGGGGACAGGGGCAATAAGAGGCTGGAAAAGTTAAAGGTACAAAAAAGGAACAGCTGGAGGACCAAATTGTAACTCATTAGGTCAATTGGCAATTGGTCATTAACATGACTGGGTATAAAAAGAGCATCTTGGAGTGGCAGCAGCTCTCAGAAGTAAAGATGGGAAGAGGATCACCAATCCCCCTAATTCTGTGCCGACAAATAGTGGAGCAATATCAGAAAGGAGTTTGACAGTGTAAAATTGCAAAGAGTTTGAACATATCATCATCTACAGTGCATAATATCATCAAAAGATTCAGAGAATCTGGAAGAATCTCTGTGCGTAAGGGTCAAGGCCAGAAAACCATACTGGGTGCCCGTGATCTTCGGGCCCTTAGACGGCACTGCATCACATACAGGCATGCTTCTGTATTGGAAATCACAAAATGGGCTCAGGAATATTTCCAGAGAACATTATCTGTGAACACAATTCACCGTGCCATCCGCTGTTGCCAGCTAAAACTCTATAGTTCAAAGAAGAAGCCGTATCTAAACATGATCCAGAAGCGCAGACGTCTTCTCTGGGCCAAGGCTCATTTAAAATGGACTGTGGAAAAGTGGAAAACTGTTCTGTGGTCAGACGAATCAAAATTTGAAGTTCTTTATGGAAATCAGGAACGCTGTGTCATTCGGACTAAAGAGGAGAAGGACGACCCAAGTTGTTATCAGCGCTCAGTTCAGAAGCCTGCATCTCTGATGGTAAGGGGTTGCATTAGTGCGTGTGGCATGGGCAGCTTACACATCTGGAAAGACACCATCAATGCTGAAAGGTATATCCAGGTTCTAGAGCAACATATGCTCCCATCCAGACGACATCTCTTTCAGGGAAGACCTTGCTTTTTCCAACATGACAATGCCAAACCACATACTGCATCAATTACAGCATCATGGCTGCGTAGAAGAAGGGTCCGGGTAGTGAACTGGCCAGCCTGCAGTCCAGATCTTTCACCCATATAAAACTTTTGGCGCATCATAAAACGGAAGATACGACAAAAAAGACCTAAGACAGTTGAGCAACTAGAATCCTACATTAGACAAGAATGGGTTAACATTCCTATCCCTAAACTTGAGCAACTTGTCTCCTCAGTCCCCAGACATTTACAGACTGTTGTAAAGAGAAAAGGGGATGTCTCACAGTGGTAAACATGGCCTTGTCCCAACTTTTTTGAGATGTGTTGTTGTCATGAAATTTAAAATCACCTAATTTTTCTCTTTAAATAATACAGTTTCTAAGTTTAAACATTTGATATGTCATCTATGTTCTATTCTGAATAAAATACGGAATTTTGAAACTTCCACATCATTGCATTCCATTTTTATTCACAATTTGTACTTTGTCCCGGGCGGCACGGTGGTGTAGTGGTTAGCGCTGTCGCCTCACAGCAAGAAGGTCCGGGTTCGAGCCCTGTGGCCGGCGAGGGCCTTTCTGTGTGGAGTTTGCATGTTGTCTGTGTGGGTTTCCTCTGGGTGCTCCGGTTTCCCCCACAGTCCAAAGACATGCAGGTTAGGTTAACTGGTGACTCTAAATTGACCGTGAGTGTGAATGGAATCGGGGTTGTATTTCAGGATATTACAAATTGTTTTGGCTATCCCCACTGATGGTGCAATAGCTCTGATAGATTTTCCATCTTTTGTCAACTTTCAAAATAGCTTGATTTTCTCCCATAGTCAGCTCTCTAGTCTTCATGCTGATTTATTCTTTTTAACAACAAATTAAGTCTTCACTGGTGACACCCAGGGCTCAAATCAAGGGTTGACATTCAGAGCTATTAATTGCTTAAACAGTCAGTCTAACAGAGAACACCTGGGCAACAAGAAATGCCTGTCAATTACATGTTGTAATATTTTTGACCACTTGAAAAATGGGTGTGTTCGATCAAAAGGTGCCATGTTTTCATCAGGAAATGAAAGCTGAAATTCTGATCTCTTGTCTTATATTCATCTTATCTCAAACCCAAATGTCAGTGACTGGGTGAGAGTTGAGAGTTCAGAACTACTCAAAGACCCTCATAGCTGATTTTACAAAAATGCACATAAACCTATTTACACTAATGCTCAGAGAAGAGATTCTTGGGTAAGTATGTCTCTGTCTATTGTGCATCACATCTCCAATAATTTAAATCCATGTCTGTCCTGTGTGACTGGTTGAAGAGGAAAGTGTACTGATTAGTGTTGAAAATTTGGATGAGACCCAAACACTTGACTCAAACCTTTCTGCTGCTGTGGATGGTCCCACATGGATGCCTTAAAAATTTTGTACTTCCAAAAATCCATTTATGCCCAAATCTCACCCTTGCTTCAGTGGATAACCTCACCTGGATAATGTAGATTTGCACCTCCTGCTGTAATGATAAAGGCTATCCTGTGCTCATCTTGGGACTCTTATTGACAAAATACTCAAACTGTACATTGTTTCTACACATTTAATACTGTTTACTTTTACTCTTCTACACTTGTTAACTGTAATGATTTATAATCTCATTATCTGGTGTCCCTTGGGTCTTCTAAAAATAAATATGTCTACCTATTAAGCCATTGTGTATATTTTGATTATGACACCTGAGGTTAAAGCTGTCTTATGGCGTTTAATGTGAGTCTATTTCAGAACAGGAAGCCATAATCAGCTAATGTGATTTACTGAGTTCTACAAGACTGAACCTAAAGACTGTGTAAATTTATCACTGAGTCCTTTTACATTACCTAATGCCTTTATCTTTACCAAATATGTTTACCAATTTTTTAGTAGTGAGAGACACTATAAAGGTGCAAAAACCTAAAACACTGATTGGAAAAATGACTGAAAAGACACAAAATACAAAAAAAAAGTTTGGAGTGTCTTTTCTTGTTGAATATATAAATGTGCACTTTATTCATTAATCATTACATGCCACAGTAACACTGATCTCTATTTTTCAGTGTTTGTGTTTTTACACAGAGCTGCGAGTCATTAACATTCTGCACTGATGCTGTGTGAGAGACAGAGATAGAGGAAAAGTCAATAATCAGTTTTTCCCTCAGTACAGTGGTGAGATGCTGAGATTTGGGGACTATTTATGAAATGGTGAATTATTGAGCTCAAATTAAAATGAAACAGCCGAGTGACCTAATTCTCAACACCTGACTCTCTGTCCCTCCTTATTGACAGATTATAACTGTCTGTGGCCTGCTCCCTGAGGATGGTTCTGAAGTAGTTATGGCCTATGGGAGTGAACTTTAGTAACATTCTTTGAGACTGAATCTGATCTGCTCTTTTAGCCATATTCAGAGTCTAAGTCCAAAAGTTATGTAAACTACCAGTCAGACACACCTTCTAATTCAATGTTTTTTCTTTCTTTGTATTATTTTCTACATTGTAGAAGAATCCTGAAAGCTATGAAAACTATAAAATAACACATGAAATTATGTAGTAGGCAAAAACATAAAGTGTAAACAAAGCAAAATGTTTTGTATTTTTGATTCTTCATATTAGCCACCTTTTGCTTTGATGACAACTTTACACATTCTTGGCTTTCTCTCAGCCAGCTTCATGAGGTAGTCACCTAGAATGGTTTTCCAACAGTCTTGATGGAGTTCCCATATATGTTCAGCACTTCTTGGCTGCTTTTCTTTCACTCTGCAGTCCAGTTCATTCCAAACCATCTCAGTTGGGTTTAGGTCAGAGGATTGTGGAGCCCAGGTCATCTGCTGCAGCACTCTTTCACTCTCCTTCTTGGTTAAATAGCCCTGGAGGTATGTTTTAGGTCATTGTCCTGTTGAAAAACAAATGATGGTACCACTAAATGTAAAACAGATGGGATGGCATGTCACCACAGCATTCTGTGACGACATCCCATCCCATCTGTTTTACATTTAATGATACCATCATTTGTTTTTTTTCAGCAGGACAATGACCTAAAACACACCTCCAGGACAAAGACATGCAATTGGAACCAAAAATCTCAAATTTCGACTCGTCAGACCAAAGTTCAGAATTTCCACTGGTCTAATGTCCATTCTTTGGGTTTCTTGGCCCAAGCAATTCTGTTCTTATTTTTGACCTCCCTCAGTAGTGGTTTCTTTGCAGCAATTTGACTGTGAAGGCCTGATTCATGCAGTCTCCTCCAAACAGTTGATGCTGAGTTATGTCTGCTACTTGAACTCTGTGAAGCATTCATGTAGGCTGTAGTCTGAGGTTATCTGATGTTAATTGGTTATTTCTAGGGCTGGTAACCCTAATACATTTATCCTCTGCAGCAGAAGTAAGTCTTGGTCTTCTTTTCCTGGGACAGTCCTCATGAGAGCCAGTTGCATCAGAGTGTTTGATGGTTTTTGCAACTGCACTTGAAGATACATTCAAAGTTCTTTCAATTTTCTGGACTGACCGACCTTCATGTCTTAAAGTAATATTGGACTGTCATTTCTCTTTTCTTAGTTGAGTGGTTCTTATAATATGGATTGCTACAGTTGTGGAATAGGGCTATTTACTGGATTTTTATTATTTACTATTTACTGTTTGATCTCAAACACATTAAGAAAGCAATAAATTCCACTAACTAACTTTTGACAAAGTACACCTGTTAATTGAAAACCATTCCAGGTGACTACCTCATGAAGCTGGTTAAGATAATGCCATTAGTGTACAAAGCGTCATCAAGGTAAATAGTTGCTACTTTGAAGAGTCTAAAATATTAAACATATTTTGGTTTTAACACTTTTCTGTTTACCACATAATTCCATAGGTGTTATTTTATCTATCTGATGTCTTCAGTATTGTTCTACAATGTATAAAATTGTAAAAATAAAGAAAAACCTATGAATGAGTAAATGTGTCTAAATTTTTGACTGGTACTGTATATTGTACATGTACAGTGTTTTGCAAAAGTATTCATCCCCCTTGGTGTTTGTCCTGTTTTGTTGCATTACAAGCTGGAATTGAAATGAATATTTGGGGGGTTAGCACCATTTGATTTACACAACATTCTTGACCGCTCAGAAGTGCTGACACTTCAGGTGGCATGGGATCACCTGGGTTGTACTGTGGTGTGGCACCAAGCCTGAATGTGTGGTATTTTGCCCCGGTGTCACACCACAGTACAACCCAGATGATCCCATGCCACCTGAAGTGTCAGCACTTCTGAGCAGTCAAGGCTGCATAAATCCACATGTCAGATCAGTACCATCTCTGGAGCCCAATGGTCACATCATGGAGGGGTCCCATGATGCTTTTTTTCACCAGTGTCCTGAGCATGCCAGCCTGGATGACAAAGAAACATGGGGGTACTTTGTGCCAGGGCGGAGGAGCTCAAGCACGCGAAGGCAACAACACCTTATGCCATCAGCCATTGGCCAGCTGGAAATGGTGATGGGCAGGCTGCCATACATGGGTCAGAAGAGGGTCCCCCAAATCCTTGGAGAGACACCCCAACAACCACCTGCCTAAGTCAGTCCCTGCTTGGGTCGGCCCACTGACCTTTTTATTCTGACCGTCTTGTGTGTGTTGGCAACGTGATTTTGCATCTCAATCCGAGTCCACTCTGAACCTAAGCACACAGGGGACACAAGTATGGAAGAGGGTCACCTACTTGCTCACAGCCTGAGGCCAGCAACCTCTTGTTCTGATTTTTTTACACCCGCTACAAACTCTCAAAGAAGAACTTTTAGGCGTCAGCTTGCTATGTCTCTGCAGCTTAACAGCAAGCATGATGAACCAAGGGCAAAGCCACAAGGACTCCATGGCTCTGATTTGCTCAGACAAGCCCGCAACTACATGAAGCAGGTGAAGCTAGCAGCTTGGAATGTACGAACAATGTCTGACACTGCAACTACAACATCCAAACGACAGGCACCAGAACTAAAATCTGCATTGGTAGCAGCTGAGCTGAAACGTTTTGACATCGATGTAGCCTGCTTGAATGAATGTCGAATCCCAGATGAGGGCGAATTTGTGGAAGGTAATTATACCTTCCTCCACTCTGGATGACCAAGTGATCAACCAAAGTTTGAGGGTGTGGCTATTGCTATTAAGTCTATCCTGTGTCCATCAGTTGTAAACTGGAAGAGGACCAACTCCAAGATGAGGTCAATGTGCATTAAGCTGGACAACACCTGCCATGCTACAGTAATTAGTATATATGCGCTGACCTTTAAGTGACCACTGGAGGAAAGAACTCAATTTTATGACCAGCTTTCAGACCTACTGTCTACTGTTCCACTTGGCAATTGGCTGTTCCTGCTTGGTGATTTTAACGCCAGAGTAGGATCTGACAACTCAGCCTGGCCAGATGTCATTGGTCCCCATGGTCTTGGTGAAGCCAATGAACATGGTCAAGTACTCTTGGAGCTGTGCGCCTGGTTTGGCCTGATCATTACCAACACCATGTTCTGCCACTTGGATATCCACAAGGGTACATGGAAGCACCCCAGGTCACAAAAATGGCACCAAATAGATTACATCATTGTGCAGCACCACTATAAATCTGATATTCTAGACTCACATGTTCACCGTAGCACTGACTGTTGGACAGACCATAAATTTTTTTGCGCCAGATTTAAGCTACACTTCCACAAATCCACCCAGCGCAGGCATAACCCTGGTCCAAAGGAGCTTAAAGTGCATATCCTGGACCAATTTCTGGGTTTTTTAAATATGAAAGTATGTCCCTTTACACACTCATCCAGAAGGGTAATTTTGCACAAGGCCATCTGTCTACAGCAGAAAAAAATAAAATAGCAAAATGCATCTGGAAAAATCCCAAGGGAGTCTGGAGCCAGATTTGTGATGAACCACCAGCAGGCTGAGAGAGCTTGCATGGTTTCAGTGCACAGCCTGTGTAGACAAAGTTTAGCAGCTAGCGAATTTGCATTGAAATATGGAATTGCCACCTGAGCGCAATGTGACTTCACCTTTGGATGAAGAATATAATGAGATGTCAGAATTATTTCTTACCCTGGCAGCAGTCAACTTGTGAATTGCCGATTTTCTTGGTCTTTTTCTCAGCTCTGCTCGGTCCTCAGCTTCGAGGGCCTCAGTGGATGCAGCACTTCACCTTCTGTCAGGGGAGACGAACACGGCTGGCTCCTTTGGTGATGCTGACACAGATGGAGACGGTGTTGCTTTGGGCCTTCTGACAGATGGAACTGCGCCTTTTTTCAGATCAAGTTGCCTCACGAAGCCCATTTCCCACTGCAAATAGTTCTCAAAGTCATTGGGCCTTGTGAAGTGAGCACCGCAAATAATGCTGTAGTCTGTAGCACGTAGCCAATTTTTCCGGGTGCCTTGCACAAAGCGCTCCCATTTCTCTCTTATTGTCCGATCTTTTGGAAAACGATGAGTACTAATCCCATCAAGATTGGTGTTGCTACACCCTCCTACAATAAATCTGTTAACCATTTTAATAATTACGTGATAACGTTGAAGAAATTTGCAGAAAACCACCAGGTCGTTTTCTCATAAACAAACCAGCGCTGACATAGGATTCAGAAGGAGGCGTCCCGCACGTGACGTCACGAAAATCAATGTTTGATGGGAAATCCAAATGCCAAGTTTTTTCAGAGGCGGACAAATTCGCCTCAAATGGCGTGATTTCAACTGAATTTTTCTGGTATTGCGCAAGGTAAAAAAATTGCACAAACTGCAAAATGTGACAGATATCTGACCAAAGTTTAATATAAAATAGGAGAATTACATTGATCTTGCTCCTGAATTTACCCATGATATGCACTTTAACATCAATCACTTGAAAGTACCTGAAGTAAAAGAGCAGCTTCGGAACAACATCTCAGAGAATCTGGAAGGATTTGATTCATCATCTCTTGATCAGCATTGCCAGTCTTTGCTTTATGTTCTCTACAGCACTACTAAAGACACAGTTGGCCTTCGGAAGAGATGCCATAAAGACTGGTTTGATGAGAACAACGGTGCCATCATGGACCTGCTGAAACAAAAACATGCAAATTTCTAGGCAGTTCTCCACGATGACTCTGCAGAAAACCATTAGCGATACTATGCTCTGAGAAACAAGTGCCAAACTGAGTTGCAAGCTATGCAGAACCAGTGGTGGTTAGACTGCGCTAAGGATATTGAGCAGTATGCAGAGCGCCATGACCCAAAAAGCTTCTTTTCATCAAGTTCATCTCAAATCGGTGATCAACTGGTCTAGCGCCCATAAACAGTACAGAGGGAGAGCATCTTATTGAAAAGGATGACATCCTTAAAAGCTGGAAAGAGCAGTTCTCCACCCTTCTCAACCAGCATAATGACATCAATCCATCTATACTGAATGACATCCCCCAAGAGGAAATCCTTATGGAATTAGAAGAGCCACCTACCATAGAGGAGCTTAAGAAGGCCTTGAACTAACTGGCATCCAATAAAGCCCCTGGTCAAGATTGCATCCCAGCTGAAGTCCTAAAAGCTGGAGGTAATGACCTTCAAGAACTCTTAAAACTGCTGTTAGCAGTCTGGCAAGAAGAGCGTGTGTCTCAAAACTTCAAGGATGGTACCATCATAACCTTGTTCAAGAAGAATTGCCACTTTACATGCGGAAATTACTGGGGCATTACCTTGTTTTCCATCACAGGGAAACTATTTGCCAAGGTCATACTCAACAGAATCTGGCCTGCAGTTGAGAAGTTTCTACTAGAGGCCCAATGTAGCTTCCGTGGAAGTAGATCCACCAATGACATGTTTGCTCTGCGCCAACTTCTTGAGAAATGCCGTGAACAACATCAAGAACTTCACATTATCTTCATAGACTTAATGAAGGCTTTTGACATGGTCAATAGGGAGATTATGTGGCAGCTCCTGCTCAAGATTTGTATACCACAGAAACTTGTTAACATCATACAAAGCTTTCATGATGGTATGCAGGTTAAAGTATCAGTCAGTGGTGAGCTCACAGAGGATTTTGAGGTATCCAATGGTCTCTGCCAGGGCTGCTTATTGGCGCCTACTCTCTTTGTGCTGTTCTTCACATTTGTCTTACACCATGCTCACAAATCCATGCCCGAATATGGTGTCAACATTTGATACAAATTCGATGGCAATCTCTTCAATCTACGTTGATTAAAGACCAAGTTGACAACCACCTCAAGGCTAGATGACTTCCTCTATGCAGATGATGCTTCTATGGCAACTACCACCACCACATCTCTGCAGAATGCAGCAACCACACTAAATAACACTTGCAAGGATTGGGGATTAACTGTGAGCAAACCAAAGACAGTGGTGATGCATGTCAACTGCCCTGACTCTCCTCCAATAGACAACTACACTCTCAAGCATGCTAAGACCTTTACATACCTTGGTGGTGATCTAACTGATGATTCGACATTGGACTCAGAGATCAAGAGGTGTATATCAAGAGGTGCAGCAGAATTCTGCTCCCTCAGCTCAAGAGTGTGGAACCGCCAAGGTCTCTCAATATCAACCAAACTCAAGGCCTCTGCATGCTCTTGCAACAAGGCTTTCGCAGACAGCTTTTCGCAGACAGTTGTAATTTATTGTTGAGCGGGGAGTAATAGGCGTGCGCGATGTTATTCACCGCTACAACGCAAGGGGGCGCGAAGTCGCGAAATCACTAGGAGTAGTTGGTGGGTGTGGTTAGTGGAGTGTTTATCCTCCGGTTACTTATAATGACTAGAACTGGAGTCGTATAGATGTCCGTACTTTCTCACTTCCTCGATCAACCGCTCTTTGTGCTGCTCCACCTTCACTCGTGTTTTTAAAAATGGCGGTTGTGAAAACAAACCCAACCGGGAAAGTAGGGAAGCGGAAGTGCGTGTGCAGCGGATGTAGAGTGGACCAATCAGAGCCCTCTTGTCTGCGACGCTGTCTGCGAGGCTTCTGCGGTGGTCACAATTTTTGGGAGGTGCACGCAGAGCGTCTGCGAAGGTGGGGGGCGCTACACAGACGCTATCTGCGACACCGTCTGCGAGGACTGCGTTGTCAGCATAAATTGGCCTTCACTGTATACAAGTCCACTGTGCTTCCATCTATACTCTATGGTAGTGAGACATGGCCCACTCTTGCTTACCAGATCCATAGCCTAGAAGCCTTCCACCAGCGCTCCCTACATCAAATCCTCAACATCAAATAGTGGCACAAAAAGACCAACACAGAAGTACTACAGCGTGCCCAGACCACTACCGTTGAAACAATGGTTAGCAACAGCAGACTAAGGTGGCTTGGGCATGTGTGTCAAATGGAGGACACCCGCATACCAAAACAGATGTTGTTCATGGAACTTGCTGAAGGAAAGAGACGCAGAGGCAGATCCAAAAAACGCTGGAAGGACTGTGTCAAGCAAGACCTAAAGACATTCGGTTTCGATCCAGCCTCCTGGTACCAACTTAGTGCCAACCAAGATGCCTGGCATGCTCAGACTAAGAAAGGCTGCATCCTGTACAAGGCACAACAAATCCTGCGATGAGAAAGGTGCCATGACAGACGTCATGCGAGAGTTCCCCATTGGCAGAGATGACGGGAACCATAGGCAGGCAGTTGAGCGGTTCTTGACATAATATGGATTGCTACAGTTGTGGAATAGGGCTATTTACTGGATTTTTATTATTTACTATTTACTGTTTGATCTCAAACACATTAAGAAAGCAATAAATTCCACTAACTAACTTTTGACAAAGTACACCTGTTAATTGAAAACTATTCCAGGTGACTACCTCATGAAGCTGGTTAAGATAATGCCATTAGTGTACAAAGCGTTATCAAAGTAAATAGTGGCTACTTTGAAGAATCTAAAATATCAAACATATTTTGGTTTTAACCCTTTTTTTGTGTACCACATAATTCCATATGTGCTATTTCATCTATTTGATGTCTTCAGTATTGTTCTACAATGTATAAAATTGTAAAAATAAAGAAAAACCTATGAATGAGTAAATGTATCTAAACTTTTGACTGGTACTGTATACTGTACATAGACAGTGTTTTGCAAACATATTCATCCCCCTTGGTGTTTGTCCTGTTTTGCCACATTACAAGCTGGAATTGAAATGAATTTTGGGGGGTTTAGCACCATTTGATTTACACAACATGCCTACCATTTTAAAGGTGAAAAATGTTGTTTTATTGTGACACAAACAATAATTAAGATGAAAAAGCAGAAATTTGGAATGTGCATAGGTATTCACCTGCCCAAAGTCAATACTTTGTAGAGCCACCTTTTGCTGCAATTACAGCTGCAAGTCTCTTAGTGTATGTGTCTATTAGCTTAGCACATCGAGGCACTGGTATTTTTGCTCATTCCTCAAGGCAAAACTGCTCCAACTTTTTCAAGTTAGATGGTTTGCGTTGGTGTACAGCAGTCTTCAAGTTATGCCACAAATTCTCAATTGGATTGAGGTCTGGGAGTTAATTAGGCCATTCCAAGAGATTTAAATGTTTCCCTTTAAACCACTCTATTGTAGCTTTAGCAGTATGTTTAGGGTCATTGTCCTGCTGGAACATTAATCTTCATTCTAGTCTCAAACCTCTGGCTGACTCAAACAAGTTTTCCTCCAGAATTGCCCTGTATTTAGTGCCATCCATTTTTCCTTCAATCCTGACCAGCTTTCCTGTCCCTGCAAATGAAAAATATCCCCACAGCATGATGCTGCTGCCACCATGCTTCACTGTAGGAATGGTGTTCTCAGAGTGATGGATTTGTGCCACACATGGCATTTCCCATGATGGCCAAAAAGTTCAATTTTAGTCTCATATAACCAAAGAATCTTCTTCCATGTGTTTGGGGAGTCTGCCACATGCTGTTGGGCAAACTCCAAACATGTTTTCTTAAGTAATGGCTTTTTTTCTGGCCACTCTTCCATAAAGCTTTGCTCTGTGGAGTGTATGGCTTAAAGTGGTCCTATGGACAGATACTCCCATCTCTGCTGTGGATCTCTGCAGCTCCTTCAATGTTATCTTTGGTGTCTTTGTTGTATCTCTGATTAATGCCCTCCTTGCCTGGTCTGTAAGTTTTGGTGGGCGGCCTTCTCTTGTCAGGTTTGTAGTGGTGCCATATTGTTTCCATCCATCCATCCATTATCTGTAGCCGCTTATCCTGTCCTACAGGGTCGCAGGCAAGCTGGAGCCTATCCCAGCTGACTATGGGCGAGAGGCAAGGTACACCCTGGATGAGTCGCCAGGTCATCGCAGGGCTAACACAGACACAAACAACCATTCATGCTCACATTCACACCTATGGTCAATTTAGAGCCACCAGTTAGCCTAACCTGCATGCCTTTGGACTGTGGGGGAAACTGGAGCACCCGGAGGAAACCCACACAGACATGGGGAAAGCATGCAAACTCCACAAAGAAAGGCCCTTGCTGGCCACTGGGCTCGAACCTAGGACCTTCTTGCTGT
The DNA here is from genome assembly GCF_027579695.1 of Neoarius graeffei. NCBI lineage: Eukaryota > Metazoa > Chordata > Actinopteri > Siluriformes > Ariidae > Neoarius > Neoarius graeffei. The sequence continues at coordinate 53,487,758 of NC_083580.1, forward strand.
GAGGTGACAGTGCTAACCACTACACCACTGTGCCGCCTCCCATATTCTTTCCATTTTGTGATAATGGATTTAATGGTGCTCCCTGGGATATTCAAAGTTTGGAGTTTTTTTTATAACCCAGCCTTGATCTATACTTCTCCACAACTTTGTCTCTGACCTGTTTGGAGTGCTCCTTGGTTTTCATGTTGCTTGCTTAGTAGTGTTGCGGAGTCAGGATCCTTCCAGAACAGGTTGATTTATACAGACATCATGTGACACTTTCATTGCACACAGATGGATCTTAATCAACTAATTATGTGAATTATGAAGTGAATTGGTTGGACCAGCTCTTATTTAGGGGTTTCATATGAAAGGGGGTGAATACCTGTGCACACCCCAGATTTCTGTTTTTTCATCTTAATTATTGTTTGTGTCACAATAAAACAACAGTTTGCATCTTTAAAGTGGTAGGCATGTTGTTTAAATGAAATGGTCCCAACCCTCCAAAAATCCATTTTAATTCCACCTTGTAATGCAACAAAACAGGACAAACACCAAGGAGGATGAATACTTTTGCAAGACACTGTAACTTAGACATGCCTCTATTTTAGACAAACTCCAACTCTTGAATTCTGAATTGCACTTAATTTTTTAGTTACCCTTCAGGTCTGAATACAGATGCACTTAACCCAACTCTGAATATGACCTATAGTATCTGATTCTGTAAAGCAGGATGATTTACAAAAGGATTAATCAAAAATTTTTCCACTTGGTGAAGCTCCTGGGTGGTTATTATTTCCAGTCCTACAAAACCAGACCTGAATGTGGAGACACCCATAAAAAATAGCCTCACTGAGACTGTAGCTCATACCAATTTTTGTGAACTTGCATTTGACCCCTGTGTAGCCACATCCATGGCAGATGGCACTACCTGGTGAACAATTCTTGTTGGACTACGTCTTTAGAATCTTCTGGGTGAGTTTCAGTGAAAACATCCTAGCAGTTTAGGAACAGTAGTGTTTGGTGTGACAGGTCACCCCAAATTTTCAAACACCCATAAAATGTTAAATATGACAGGTGGCACCACTGTCTTGACACCTTTTATACATACCAACCTGGGGAACATTCCATATGAGTTTGATCAAAATCTGATCACTCCTGTAGGAGGAGTAGCGATTTTTGTGAAATTGCATGTGACCCCACTGTAGCCTCATCCATGGTAGGTGGCACCACCTGGTGAATACTGTAACTCTTGTTGGTATATGTCTTTAGAGTCTTCTCGGTGAGTTTCAGTGAAAATGTCCCAACAGTTTATGAAGAATAGCATTTAATGTTATGAGTCACCCAAAAATTTCAGATGCCCATAAAATCATAAATATAACAGGTGGTGCCACCATCTTGACGACTTTTATACACACCCACCTGGGGAACATTGTATGTGAGTTTGATAGAAATCTAATTAATCCTGTAGGAGGAGCAGCAATTTTTGTAAATTGTGGACAGACAACAATGGTGGACAGACAACGGACAGACGACATGTGATTGCATAAGCTCATCCGGCCTGGCCTATGGCCAGATGAGCTAAAAACTGTAAATAATTCTTTAGCATCAATTACACAAAAACATTGTTTTTTTGTATTGCTCTATTGTATGGCTGCAATTCTGCCAAAACTAATCCTATTTACAGCTGTTTCTATGGTCATGGTGATTAATAGAACTCTTAAATGTGCAGGTATCGTACTTTGTCCTTTTGGGTAAATGTATACCAACTTAACACATCTTGATTTGGCAATGTTATTTATTCTCCCATGCAGAAATGCTCAAGAATGATCCAATTGCGAGAGCCTCATCAAAGCCAGATTTAGATCTGGTCTCAGCTGTTTCTTCATCTTTAGCCTACAGGTTTTGTGCTGAAATAAATCGGTATTTAGAGCTATCTATGATTTCCTTTAGTTTTTCCCTCTATTGCTGACTAGATCCCCAGTAACAGCTGAAGAGAATCAGCCCCATAGCATGAAGCTGCCATATTGCCACCATATCTTTTATAAATATGCCTGAACAGCTCTACCTTGGTCTCATCAGACCACAGTACATTTTGCCACATAGTTTGGAATGAATGAATGAATGAATTGTCAAACTTTAGGTGGAATTGGATGTTTTGGGTTTTTTTTCTTTCATGAGAAAGGCCTTCTATCTAGCCACCCTACCCTACCTCATAGCTCAGATATGAGAAAAATATGAGAGATTGTTGTTACATGCAGGGAGTGACAGTACTTACCTGTAGATCCTTCAATGTTGTTGAAGATCTCTTGCCAGCCTCCCTGATAAGTTTTCTTCTTGTCTTTTCCTCAATTTTTGAGGGATGTCCTGTTCTTGGTACCATCCAATTTTCTCTACTTGTTGATGATGGGCTTCACAGTGTTCCATGGTATATCTAATGTTTTGGAAAGTTTTCTACCCCTCTCCTGATCGATATCTTTTGACAGTAAGGTTAAGTACATGCTGTAAGCTCTTTGTCAACCAATGGCTTCAGCAGTTGGATGAAACCAAGAAGAAAAAAAATCCTACAGAAACAGCTGGTCTTTATTTGGGTTAAATCACTCCATTGACAACAGGTGTATGATGCTTACTTCCATTGTGTCTGATAAAATCATCAGTGCTCACCTAAAATCAATGCTCAGACCTGTTATAAAACCCATTATGATGGATCTGATGACACTAACATAGAACTGTTTGAATATAATTCTAAAAGCTATGTTTGGTGCAAAAACAAGACAGCTTATCACCCAAAGAACACCATACCCATGGTGGCAGCATCCTGCTACAGGGCTGCTTTTTTCAGCTGGGACTGGACCTCCAGTCAAGTCAGAAAGAGTCATAGAGAGCTCAAAATACCAATGTAGTTTGGCATAAAACCTGTAGACCTCTGTTAAACAGCTGAAGATGAAGAAAATCTTCACTTTACAGCACGATAACAACCCAAAACACAAATTCAGGTTAACAAAGGAATGGCTTCAGAAGTACAAGATTAATGTTTTGGAATGGCCCAGTCAGAGCCCAGAGCTACATCCAACTGAAAACCTGCAGAATGACTTAAAGAGGCCTGTACATGGGAGATCCCTTGCAAAGGTGGAAAAAAGAGCTGACATGATTTATCTTGATTTCATCACAAAACCCTGAAATTTTAAGAGGGGAATGTAGACTTCTTATATCTACTGCCTCGGGGTATTTCTAGTGCTCATGTAATAGAAGGCAAAAATATAGTATAATCTTTCCAGACGTGTGCACGCATGGTACTTAAAAATTACTGACATTATGGATTTGGATGGGACGAAAATCACAGAGATACTTCGGAAATAATTGTATTATCCACCTCCTCATGTATAACTAATCCAAACCTTTAATTGAAGTGTGTTGTATAGAGTGTATGTAATAGAATAAGGAGCTGCTCTGTTTTTATACATATGTACAAGTAGCAACAGGGTCTCTCCATCTATCTCTTTCTATCTCCTCCACAGCCTCTCTCTCTCTCTCTCTCTCTCTTTCCCCAAGGCCCCCTTGAGGAGGTAAAAAAAAGTGCTGACAACACCTTCAGCCCATTGCATTCTGGGGTGGTGGCATTTATTGCTGACATTCAGTCATGTCTCAAAAAAATCCAACAAAGTGCTAAAATTACAGCTAGCTCTCTCCCTCCCACCACCCATCTCTATATCTTCCTTATATCTTTCTATATCTCATTCTGTATACAGTCTCCTCAGAAAGTATTGGATTGGCCAGACCAATTCTATTGTTTTTGCTACACACTGAAGACATTTGGATTTGAGATCAAAAGATGTATATAAGGCTATAGATCAGAATTTCAGTTTTCATTTCCAGATATTTGCATCTAGATGTGTTAAACAACTTAGAATATGGCACCTTTTGTTTGAACTCACCCATTTTTCCAAGTCATCAAAAAAATATTCCATTTGACAAGTGTTTCTTATTGCCCTGGTGTGCTCTATTATAGGGTGTTCACACGGCACATATTTGCATCGATGCTGCACCGATGTATTTTGTTGCGATATATCTTACACCGGTGTAAATTTTGTGCAGCGTTCACACGTCACAACCCTGCTTACTAGAGAGAAGCGTGTTAGCACCGGTGCAGCCCCACTTGCGGTCACATGGCAGTTTCTGCGACCGTGTTATAGTAACAAAAACTTTATTACTATCATTTCCTTTGATAGTAATAAAGTTTTGATATTTCCTTTTATTACTATCATTTCCTATCATTATTACTATCATTTCCGATAGTAATAATGCGGAAATGAAATATGCGCATGCGTGAAAATTTACTTCTTTTTCCCGGTTGTCATGGCATCACCAAGCGCCGGGAAAACAACATGGACGAAGACACCAGTGTTGCCAGATATTGCTGACGTTTTCCATCCCAAAATATGTTCAAATCCGCCAAAATGCACTTAAAACTGCCAAATCTGGCAACACTGGAAGACACGCAGTCCTGTTGTTGTTGATATTCGCCATTTTGGAAGCGCAAAATACCAGGGCCCTGTACTACGAAGCGGGTTTTCTGGCTTACCAGGGTAACTTCAAGAGTAACTTGATCACGTGCAGCGTAACTTCCCGATTAACCCATACTACGAAAGTTGGCTATGTTCAAACCGAGGTATGCTGCCATGGCAATTTACGCTGCATCTCAAACCTGCTCGTCTCAGGTTATGTTCTTGGTTAACCCGAGGTTTCCGATTAACCACACCCTTTTTAAACACCACCTCTCCACCGACATTTCCTCTAGAGACAATGCCAGTGGGGCGGCACGGTGGTGTAGTGGTTAGCGCTGTCGCCTCACAGCAAGAAGGTCCTGGGTTCGAGCCCCGGGGCCGGCGAGGGCCTTTCTGTGTGGAGTTTGCATGTTCTCCCCGTGTCCGCGTGGGTTTCCTCCGGGTGCTCCGGTTTCCCCCACAGTCCAAAGACATGCAGGTTAGGTTAACTGGTGGCTCTAAATTGACCGTAGGTGTGAATGTGAGTGTGAATGGTTGTCTGTGTCTATGTGTTAGCCCTGTGATGACCTGGCGACTTGTCCAGGGTGTACCCCGCCTTTCGCCCATAGTCAGCTGGGATAGGCTCCAGCTTGCCTGCGACCCTGTAGAAGGATAAAGCGGCTAGAGATAATGAGATGAGATGAGACAATGCCAGCGTACCTGGATGACCCGTGCGATATCGGAGCGCAGATTAGAGATGGGATTTATGGCTCTTTGATGGGATCCGCATCTTTGTGATCCGTTCTTTGAAAAGAGCCGTTCAAAAGACTGGCTCATTTGGCTCTTTTTAAATATTTATTCAGTTTTAAGAAGACAGCGTCTAAAGAAGCCAGATCCCTCTGCTTAGACAGTGACATCAATATTTCTGGACATACCTTTTATAAAAAGCAACCTAGACTTACATTATTGTAACCCCTAAACGCTCATAAATAACCATTAAAAAACAATGAGGGCTTCAATGAATGTCCATGCAGAACGGCTTTTCTGTAAAAAAAAAAAGAAGAAGAAGAAGCCACTCAAGAACATAGTTATCAAGAACGCAAGAATATTTTATAGAAAAACACTTGTTTTACAAAAATACAAAATAGATACAACTACAATAAATATAACACAAGAACTAGTTATCACACAAGAACATTTTAATAGAAAAAAACAAACTTTCTATATTAAAAATATTGAAATTGTAACAAAAATAGATACAACTAAACAGTCAGATAAATAGATAAAGTTATAACAAGAACACAAGATTATTTTAACAGGAAAAAACAAACTATTAATGCAAAAAATATATTATTATTAGAAAATAGATACAACTAGACAAACAGATAAATAAATAAAATACACAAAAATAGAACAAGCAAAATGACGATAGAATAAATTAAATGAACGTCCGTGAAAAGTAGTTTTCCCACAATATTATCATTAATATCACACAACAACATTATAAACTATATACAAAACAATTTGAACTATTAGGCAAACAGATAAAACTTGAATAAATAAAAGGCAAATGAATGCTTGCTTGCACGCGCACACACACACACACCCTATTATGAATGATGTTTTTATATTTCATTTTCACCTGTTGCCAGGTGCGTTTGGCACTGCTGTTGCCTCTGAAATGTTCACAGGACATACACCAACTTAGTCAAAGGGACTGAACAGTCAGTCATCCTAATTCATGTGACTCTGTGCACATATCAGTTTAAGTAGGCTACTCCATGAATTTACCATACCAAATTTTATTCAGGATTTTTCGGACATTAAGCTATATATGACTGGGGCCACGTCGAAGGACCATTTTCTGTGACTTGTGATTGATCATGAAGCTTTCTCTCATCCTATACTTCTGTTCTGGAACATGTAGAAGGGAGAATGTACTTGCGCATTTACCCGATCGGCAATTCGTTGCCAACATGCTTGCCGCTCCTTATTGGCAGCCGCTGTGTTAGATTTTGCTCTTAATGTTGTCTTGAACTCCTCGTAGCTTTGCATTATGACAGCGCATTCTTCCTCCATGAAGTACGGCGACCGTGCCATTGTGAACAGTGGTGATTTGCGCTGATAACCTCCCCTTTAACGTGAACGCGCATTAACCCTGATTAGGTTAAACCAGGTTCAACAAATCAACTTCATAACTGGCATCATAGTACCATTTAACCCCAAACAAGATAACCAGGTTTTGTCAACCCCGGTTTAGCGGGGGAACCCTGGGTTACTTCTGGGTAGGTTAACCTCCGTTCGTAGTACAGGGCCCAGGATGCAAATTATGCAATACCCTTATGTAACCAACTCTCCTCATGCGTAGCGAGTCTACCCCTGTAGCGTTCAGACGTCCCATTTTATATCGGTGCTGCCCCGCAAACTAGCATTTACTCCGGAGTAAATTTCTTAAACCACCTCCCGAGCAGGGTTAGATTTGCACCGGTTTAAGCAGCTTTCAGGGGATACACCGGTATAACTTTGTACCGTGTGAACGCTCTACCGGGGCAGCCCCGGTGCTACACCGGAGTAAAAGTTGCCGTGTGAACACCCCTTTAGGTTGATTGTTTGTTTAAACAGTTAATAGCCCTGAGTTTTGCCTGTGAAGACTGCATTTATTGTTAAAATGGATAAACCTGCGTATAGCCAGTGCAACAATTTGGAATATCCTGAAAAAGAAAGAAACCACTAGTGTAGTAACAACTCGATATCAAACAGGGCCCTGTACTACGAAGCGGGTTTTCTGGCTTACCAGGGTAACTTCGAGAGTAACTTGATCACGTGCAGCGTAACTTCCCGATTAACCCATACTACGAAAGTTGGCTATGTTCAAACCGAGGTATGCTGCCATGGCAACTTACGCTGCATCTCAAACCTGCTCGTCTCAGGTTATGTTCTTGGTTAACCTGAGGTTTCCGATTAACCACACCCTTTTTAAACACCACCTCTCCACCGACATTTCCTCTAGAGACAATGCCAGCGTACCTGGATGACCCGTGCGATATCGGAGCGCAGATTAGAGATGGGATTTATGGCTCTTTGATGGGATCCGCATCTTTGTGATCCGTTCTTTGAAAAGAGCCGTTCAAAAGACTGGCTCATTTGGCTCTTTTTAAATATTTATTCAGTTTTAAGAAGACAGCGTCTAAAGAAGCCAGATCCCTCTGCTTAGACAGTGACATCAATATTTCTGGACATACCTTTTATATAAAGCAACCTAGACTTACATTATTGTAACCCCTAAACGCTCATAAATAACCATTAAAAAACAATGAGGGCTTCAATGAATGTCCATGCAGAACGGCTTTTCTGTAAAAAAAAAAAAAAAAGAACCCACTCAAGAACATAGTTATCAAGAACGCAAGAATATTTTATAGAAAAACACTTGTTTTACAAAAATATTTAAGTCTGAGATACAAAATAGATACAACTACAATAAATATAACACAAGAACTAGTTATCACACAAGAACATTTTAATAGAAAAAAACTTTCTATATTAAAAATATTGAAATTGTAACAAATAGATACAACTAAACAGTCAGATAAATAGATAAAGTTATAACAAGAACACGATTATTTTAATAGGAAAAAAACTTAATGCAAAAAATATATTATTAGAAAAATAGATACAACTAGACAAACAGATAAATAAATAAAATACACAAAAATAGAACAAACAAAATGACGATAGAATAAATTAAATGAACGTCCGTGCAAAGTAGTTTTCCCACAATATTATCATTAATATCACACAACTACATTATAAACTATATACAAAACAATTTGAACTCTTAGGCAAACAGATAAAACATGAATAAATAAAAGGCAAATGCTGTTTAGCCTACTTCTTGTCCTTGGGCAAAAGCTTTTTCATCTGAAACACAGTACAGAAAAAGAACCACACACATACACCATTATGAATGATGTTTTTATATTTCATTTTCACCTGTTGCCAGGTGCGTTTGGCACTGCTGTTGCCTCTGAAATGTTCACAGGACATACACCAACTTAGTCAAAGGGACTGAACAGTCAGTCATCCTAATTCATGTGACTCTGTGCACAGATCAGCTTAAGTAGGCTACTCCATGAATTTACCATACCAAATTTTATTCAGGATTTTTCGGACATTAAACAAGCTATATATGACTGGGGCCACGTCGAAGGGCCATTTTCTGTGACTTGTGATTGATCATGAAGCTTTCTCTCATCCTATACTTCTGTTCTGGAACATGTAGAAGGGAGAATGTACTTGCGCATTTACCCGATCGGCAATTCGTTGCCAACATGCTTGCTGCTCCTTATTGGCAGCCGCTGTGTTAGATTTTGCTCTTAATGTTGTTTTGAACTCCTCGTAGCTTTGCATTATGACAGCGCATTCTTCCTCCGTGAAGTACGGCGACCGTGCCATTGTGAACAGTGGGGATTTGCGCTGATAACCTCCCCTTTAACGTGAACGCGCATTAACCCTGATTAGGTTAACACAGGTTCAACAAATCCACTTCATAACTGGCGTCGTAGTACCGTTTAACCCCAAACAAGATAACCAGGTTTTGTCAACCCCGGTTTAGCGGGGGAAACCTGGGTTACTTCTGGGTAGGTTAACCTCCGTTCGTAGTACAGGGCCCTGGTTGGCCAAGGAAAACAACAGTGGTTGATGACAAACATTGTGAGAGCTGTGAAGAAAAATCCAAAAGCAACAGTCAGTGACATCACCAACAACCTCAACTGCGCATTATTACAATCCACTGTTCAAAGTAAACTTCAAGAGCAGAAACATACAGTGGTATGCAAAAGTTTGGGCACCCCGGTCAAAATTGCTGTTACTGTGAACAGTTAAGCAAGTTGAAGATGAAATGATCTCCAAAAGGCATAAAGTTAAAGATGACTCATTCCCTTTATATTTTAAGCAAAAACATTTTTTTTATTTTCATCTTTTACATTTTCAAAATGTCAAAAAAGGAAAAGGGCCCAAAGCAAAAGTTTGGGCGCCCTGCATGGTTATTACCTAGTAACACCCCCTTTGGCAAGTATCACAGCTTGTAAACACTTTTTGTAGCCAGCTAATAATCTTTCAGTTCTTACCTGGGGGATTTTCACACATTTGTCCTTGCAAAAGGCTTCAAGTTCTACAAGTTTCTTGGGCTATCTTGCATCACTTGTTAGGGTTTTGCTGGGATTCGAACCTGGTTCGTTGGTGTGATAATCCAGCAAACCCCCACTAGGCCACCAGGGGGATGACTCAAATGCAGAGGCGTGAGGCGGAAGTAGAAAAAGAATCAAAAGGTTTATTTAAACTATATACACTATATACAGGGCAAAACAAAAGACAAAAAAAAAACAAAGAGTATAATCCAAAAGAAAAGCAAAGTGCAAAAATTCAAAAGCTAAGAAGATCAAAAAACACAGTACAAAGGAAACTGGAGATAAACATAACAGCACAAAGACTCCGTGACAAGAGGACTGAACTCAGGGGTATAAATAGACAAACTAATTAAGGACACAGGTGAAGATAATTAGGCAATTAACACAAACACAAAACACAGGAACAGTGGCGGCCTCTAGAGGCCAAAATAAACACGACATGAAAAGGAAATAACAGCGGCCTCTAGAGGCCAAAACAGTCCTAGTCCTAACAGGACCCCCCCCTCTAGGAGCGTCTCCTGACGTTCCCAGGGCGATCCGGATGGGCCGAATGGAAGTCCCAACATAGTTCTTTATCAAGGACATCCCGAGCAGGAACCCAGCAGCGCTCCTCAGGACCATAGCCCTCCCAGTCCACCAGATATTGCAACCCGCCGCGGACCCGGCGGGAGTCAAGCAGGCGATTCACAGTGAACACAGTCTGCCCCTGGAAGATGCGGGGGGGTGGGGGGTTCCTAGGGGCAGGGGCATACGTAGACGTCAGTACGGGCCGTAACAGGGAAACATGGAAAGTGGGGTTGATCCTCAGAGTCCGGGGCAACTGGAGCCGGTAGGAGACAGGGTTCACCCTGCGCACCACCTTGAAGGGGCCAATGTAGCGAGGAGCAAGCTTGCGGTTCTCCACCCGCAGTGGAAGGTCCTTAGTGGACAGCCAAACACGCTGCCCAGGGCGGAAAGCGTGTGCAGGTCTTCTATGGCGGTTGGCCTGAGTCTGGTTGGTTCTGGAGGTCTGTATGAGGGTCTTCCTGACCTTGCTCCAGGTCTTGCGACACCGTCTCACATATTGGTTGACCGAGGGCACCCCCGCGTCCTCCTCCTGGTCCGGGAACAGAGGTGGCTGGAACCCGAATTGGCACTGGAATGGCGACAGCTTGGTGGCCGATGACTGCAGGGTGTTGTGGGCGTACTCCGCCCATGGCAGCCAGGTGCTCCACGATGTCGGGTTATCCATAGCCAGGCCTCGCAGGGTGGTTTCCAGGTCCTGGTTGAGCCTCTCCGTCTGACCATTGGACTGTGGGTGAAACCCAGAGGAGAGGCTGGCAGTGGCTCCGATGACCTTGCAGAACCCGTGCCACACTCGGGAGGAGAACTGGGGCCCTCGGTCTGAGACGATGTCCTGTGGAAGACCAAAGACTCGGAAGACATGATTAAACAAAAGTTTCGCAGTTTCAAGAGCAGAGGGGAGTTTGCACAGTGGTATGAAGCGGCAGGCCTTGGAGAATCTGTCAACTAAGACCAAAATGACCATGTTACCTTGTGACTCAGGGAGACCCGTGATAAAGTCGACTGCCACGTGGGACCAGGGACGCCGGGGAATGGTCAGAGGATGCAGGAGACCCTGGGGACGCTGTCGTGGGTTCTTGGTTCTGGTGCAGACCTCACAGGACAGGACAAATGACCTTACTTCCTTCTCCATGTTAGGCCACCAGAAGCGTCTTTTCAGGAAGTCCAGGGTCCTCCGAGCTCCCGGGTGGGCGGTGAGAGGGGAAGAGTGACCCCACTGGAGAACCTTGGCCCGGGCTTGATGTGGGATGTACAAAAGGCCTGGTGGCCCCGTCCCAGGACCGGGGTCCTGGCGTTGGGCTCGTCGGACAGCCTCCTCAATACCCCAGCGGACAGGGGCCACAATCCGGGACACAGGGATAATAGGCCCGACTTCATTCTCCCTGTTAGTGGCAGAGAACAGTCTGGACAGTGCGTCAGGTTTGGTGTTCTTGGAGCCGGGGCGGTATGAGAGGGTGAAGTCAAACCGACTGAAAAACAGGGCCCACCTAGCCTGTCGAGGGTTCAGTCTCTTGGCTTGCTGGAGGTACTCCAGGTTCTTGTGGTCAGTCCAAACCAGGAATGGATGTTGTGCTCCCTCCAGCCAGTGCCTCCACTCCTCAAGGGCCAGTTTGACCGCTAGCAGTTCTCGATCCCCCACATTGTACCGGGACTCAGCAGGACTCAGGCGGTGGGAGAAGTAAGCGCAGGGGTGCAGCTTTCCTTCCGAACGTTGAGAGAGCACTGCGCCGACACCACTGTCCGAGGCGTCCACCTCCACGATGAATGGTTGGGAGGTGTCCGGGAGAACCAGAATGGGTGCCGTGCAGAAGCGGTCCTTGAGGTCTTTGAACGCCTTTTCTGCCTGAGGAGACCAGCCATAAGATCCACCTGTCCCTTTGGTGAGGTCTGACATGGGTGCTGCCACAGAACTTGTTAGGACTAGGACTGTTTTGGCCTCTAGAGGCCGCTGTTATTTCCTTTTCATGTCGTGTTTATTTTGGCCTCTAGAGGCCGCCACTGTTCCTGTGTCTTGTGTTTGTGTTAATTGCCTAATTATCTTCACCTGTGTCCTTAATTAGTTTGTCTATTTATACCCCTGAGTTCAGTCCTCTTGTCACGGAGTCTTTGTGCTGTTATGTTTATCTCCAGTTTCCTTTGTACTGTGTTTTTTGATCTTCTTAGCTTTTGAATTTTTGCACTTTGCTTTTCTTTTGGATTATACTCTTTGGTTTTTTTTTGTCTTTTGTTTTGCCCTGTATATAGTGTATATAGTTTAAATAAACCTTTTGATTCTTTTTCTACTTCCGCCTCACGCCTCTGCATTTGAGTCATCCCCCTGGTGGCCTAGTGGGGGTTTGCTGGATTATCACACCAACGAACCAGGTTCGAATCCCAGCAAAACCCTAACAGAAAGACTCCGTCATGACCGACTCAGCAGAGGCTGCTTCAACTGTCTACCCGGCCAACCTTCAGGGAATTATGGCAGCTTTGACACGCTTCGGAGCGACCATGGACGCTCATGGACGTACGCTCACCAGCCAACGTGAGGCCCTCGCTCGCCACGAGGAACTGCTTCAGCAAATTGGGAAAACCCTGGCACAGCTGACATCTCTGCCTGCATCTCCTGCTCCTGATCCAGTTCCTGCTCCTGATCCAGCTCCCACTCCTGCTCCAGTGCCTCCTGCAATGCTGCCTTCTTCACCTCGCGAACCCAGCCTTCCTGCACCACAGAGGTATGACGGCAAGCACAGTGAGTGCCGAGAGTTCCTTACCCAGTGTCAACTCACCTTTGAGCTTCAGCCTACCTCGACGACATCCTTATCTTTTCCAAGACCGTGCAGGAGCACCGCCACCATGTCCGCCAGGTTCTCCAGAGGCTGCTACAGAACAATCTGTTCGCCAAGGCCCAGAAATGCGAATTTCATGTTCCCGAGGTCTCCTTTCTGGGATTTATTGTACGGACAGGCCAACTCCAAATGGACCCTGCCAAGACCCTGGCCGTCCGGGATTGGCCTACTCCCAAGTCCGTTAAGGAGGTTCAGCGGTTCTTAGGATTCGCTAACTTCTACCGCAAGTTCATCAGGAACTTCAGTTCTGTGGCAGCACCCATGTCAGACCTCACCAAAGGGACAGGTGGATCTTATGGCTGGTCTCCTCAGGCAGAAAAGGCGTTCAAAGACCTCAAGGACCGCTTCTGCACGGCACCCATTCTGGTTCTCCCGGACACCTCCCAACCATTCATCGTGGAGGTGGACGCCTCGGACAGTGGTGTCGGCGCGGTGCTCTCTCAACGTTCGGAAGGAAAGCTGCACCCCTGCGCTTACTTCTCCCACCGCCTGAGTCCTGCTGAGTCCCGGTACGATGTGGGGGATCGAGAACTGCTAGCGGTCAAACTGGCCCTTGAGGAGTGGAGGCACTGGCTGGAGGGAGCACAACATCCATTCCTGGTTTGGACTGACCACAAGAACCTGGAGTACCTCCAGCAAGCCAAGAGACTGAACCCTCGACAGGCTAGGTGGGCCCTGTTTTTCAGTCGGTTTGACTTCACCCTCTCATACCGCCCCGGCTCCAAGAACACCAAACCTGACGCACTGTCCAGACTGTTCTCTGCCACTAACAGGGAGAATGAAGTCGGGCCTATTATCCCTGTGTCCCGGATTGTGGCCCCTGTCCGCTGGGGTATTGAGGAGGCTGTCCGACGAGCCCAACGCCAGGACCCCGGTCCTGGGATGGGGCCACCAGGCCTCTTGTACGTCCCACATCAAGCCCGGGCCAAGGTTCTCCAGTGGGGTCACTCTTCCCCTCTCACCGCCCACCCGGGAGCTCGGAGGACCCTGGACTTCCTGAAAAGACGCTTCTGGTGGCCTAACATGGAGAAGGAAGTAAGGTCATTTGTCCTGTCCTGTGAGGTTTGCACCAGAACCAAGAACCCACGACAGCGTCCCCAGGGTCTCCTGCATCCTCTGACCATTCCCCGGCGTCCCTGGTCCCACGTGGCAGTCGACTTTATCACGGGTCTCCCTGAGTCACAAGGTAACACGGTCATTTTGGTCTTAGTTGACAGATTCTCCAAGGCCTGCCGCTTCATACCACTGTGCAAACTCCCCTCTGCTCTTGAAACTGCGAAACTTTTGTTTAATCATGTCTTCCGAGTCTTTGGTCTTCCACAGGACATCGTCTCAGACCGAGGGCCCCAGTTCTCCTCCCGAGTGTGGCACGGGTTCTGCAAGGTCATCGGAGCCACTGCCAGCCTCTCCTCTGGGTTTCACCCACAGTCCAATGGTCAGACGGAGAGGCTCAACCAGGACCTGGAAACCACCCTGCGAGGCCTGGCTATGGATAACCCGACATCGTGGAGCACCTGGCTGCCATGGGCAGAGTACGCCCACAACACCCTGCAGTCATCGGCCACCAAGCTGTCGCCATTCCAGTGCCAATTCGGGTTCCAGCCACCTCTGTTCCCGGACCAGGAGGAGGACGCGGGGGTGCCCTCGGTCAACCAATATGTGAGACGGTGTCGCAAGACCTGGAGCAAGGTCAGGAAGACCCTCATACAGACCTCCAGAACCAACCAGACTCAGGCCAACCGCCATAGAAGACCTGCACACGCTTTCCGCCCTGGGCAGCGTGTTTGGCTGTCCACTAAGGACCTTCCACTGCGGGTGGAGAACCGCAAGCTTGCTCCTCGCTACATTGGCCCCTTCAAGGTGGTGCGCAGGGTGAACCCTGTCTCCTACCGGCTCCAGTTGCCCCGGACTCTGAGGATCAACCCCACTTTCCATGTTTCCCTGTTACGGCCCGTACTGACGTCTACGTATGCCCCTGCCCCTAGGAACCCCCCACCCCCCCGCATCTTCCAGGGGCAGACTGTGTTCACTGTGAATCGCCTGCTTGACTCCCGCCGGGTCCGCGGCGGGTTGCAATATCTGGTGGACTGGGAGGGCTATGGTCCTGAGGAGCGCTGCTGGGTTCCTGCTCGGGATGTCCTTGATAAAGAACTATGTCGGGACTTCCATTCAGCCCATCCGGATCGCCCTGGGAACGTCAGGAGACGCTCCTAGAGGGGGGGGTCCTGTTAGGACTAGGACTGTTTTGGCCTCTAGAGGCCGCTGTTATTTCCTTTTCATGTCGTGTTTATTTTGGCCTCTAGAGGCCGCCACTGTTCCTGTGTCTTGTGTTTGTGTTAATTGCCTAATTATCTTCACCTGTGTCCTTAATTAGTTTGTCTATTTATACCCCTGAGTTCAGTCCTCTTGTCACGGAGTCTTTGTGCTGTTATGTTTATCTCCAGTTTCCTTTGTACTGTGTTTTTTGATCTTCTTAGCTTTTGAATTTTTGCACTTTGCTTTTCTTTTGGATTATACTCTTTGGTTTTTTTTTGTCTTTTGTTTTGCCCTGTATATAGTGTATATAGTTTAAATAAACCTTTTGATTCTTTTTCTACTTCCGCCTCACGCCTCTGCATTTGAGTCATCCCCCTGGTGGCCTAGTGGGGGTTTGCTGGATTATCACACCAACGAACCAGGTTCGAATCCCAGCAAAACCCTAACAGAACTGAAGTTCCTGATGAACTTGCGGTAGAAGTTAGCGAATCCTAAGAACCGCTGAACCTCCTTAACGGACTTGGGAGTAGGCCAATCCCGGACGGCCAGGGTCTTGGCAGGGTCCATTTGGAGTTGGCCTGTCCGTACAATAAATCCCAGAAAGGAGACCTCGGGAACATGAAATTCGCATTTCTGGGCCTTGGCGAACAGATTGTTCTGTAGCAGCCTCTGGAGAACCTGGCGGACATGGTGGCGGTGCTCCTGCACGGTCTTGGAAAAGATAAGGATGTCGTCGAGGTAGACAAAAACGTATAGGTTAATCATGTCCCTTAAGACGTCGTTGATTAGGGCCTGAAAAACAGCTGGTGCATTGGTGAGTCCGAAGGGCATCACCTGGTATTCGTAGTGCCCAGACGGGGTGTTAAAGGCAGTCTTCCACTCGTCTCCCTGTCGGATACGGATGAGGTGGTATGCGTTCCGTAGGTCCAACTTGGTGAAGACGGTGGCGCCTTGGAGCAGGTCGAAAGCTGTGGACATCAGCGGAAGGGGATATCGGTTGCGCACAGTGATCTTATTCAGGCCCCTGTAATCAATACATGGTCGGAGCCCCCCATCCTTCTTGCCGACAAAGAAGAAGCCGGCTCCAGCAGGTGAAGTGGAGGGTCGAATAAACCCAGAGACCAGGGCATCTTTGAGGTATTCCTCCATGGCCTTGCGTTCTGGCTGAGAGAGTGAAAACAGTCTGCCACGAGGAGGGGTAGTCCCAGGGAGCAAGTCGATGGCACAGTCGTAGGCCCGGTGCGGAGGAAGAACGGTGGCCCTGCTCTTGCTGAATACCTCCTTGAGATCCCAGTACTCTGTGGGAACTTGAGATAACTCGGTGAGATCAGGGGGCTCGGCAGGAGACACAGGAGAGCTAGAGAGCAGACAAGAGGCATGGCATGCAGGGCCCCATTCCACAACCTGGCTTGTTACCCAGTCTATGCGAGGGTTGTGGCGAGTAAGCCAAGGAAGGCCTAGAATAACTGGGAACTCAGGTGAAGGAATCAGGTGCAGGGATATTTCTTCCTTGTGACCTTGAGACTGGAGGAAAACTGGAGAAGTAACTTGGGTGACTCTTCCATCACCTAACGCTTGGCCATCGAGGGCAGACACAGACAGTGGGACTTCAAGAGGTGCAGTCGGAATATTGATGCTTTGGGCGAAGTGAATATCCATAAAGTTCCCAGCCGCCCCTGAGTCTATCAAAGCTTGACAAGAGTGGACAGACTCACCCCAGGAGATGGAGACCGGGATGTAGATTCCTTGGCCAGGGAGTCCGGGAGAGAGGGTAGGCCCCGTCACAACCCTCCCTCGGCTGGACGGGGCGGTCCTTTTCCCAAGAGTTCGGGACATGATGCTCGGAAGTGACCAGGCTTGCCACAGTAGATGCAGCACTTGTCCCTCCTTCTGCACTCCCTCTCAGATGCGGAGAGGCGAGTACGACCCACTTGCATGGGTTCTGGACAGTCACTGAAGGAGGTAGACGGTCTCCAGGTAGAGGTAGGGAGGCTGGGGGGGCTCAAGGCTTGGTGGCGTTCTCTCATCCTGTTGTCCAGACGAATAGCATGTGAGATGAGGGTTTCGAGGTCACTTGGGCATCCAATAGAGGCCAGACCGTCCTTGATGGGGTCAGACAGACCATGGTGGAAGGCTGACACCAGGGCAGTCTCGTTCCATCCACTTACTGCTGCGAGTGTTCGGAACGAGATGGCGTAATCTGCGACGCTTCCTCCTTGCCGGATGGACATGAGCTTTCGGGCTGCGTCGGTACTGATGTCTGCCTGATCGAAGACCCGAAGCATCTCTTCAGAAAACAGCTGGAAATCAAAGCACTCAGGTCCCTGTCTTTGCCAGATAGCAGTAGCCCAGGCTCGCGCCTTACCAGCTAATAAGGTGATCACAAAGGCAATCTTGCGGCGATCCATAGTGTAGGTGGTAGGCTGAAGCTCAAAGGTGAGTTGACACTGGGTAAGGAACTCTCGGCACTCACTGTGCTTGCCGTCATACCTCTGTGGTGCAGGAAGGCTGGGTTCGCGAGGTGAAGAAGGCAGCATTGCAGGAGGCACTGGAGCAGGAGTGGGAGCTGGATCAGGAGCAGGAACTGGATCAGGAGCAGGAGATGCAGGCAGAGATGTCAGCTGTGCCAGGGTTTTCCCAATTTGCTGAAGCAGTTCCTCGTGGCGAGCGAGGGCCTCACGTTGGCTGGTGAGCGTACGTCCATGAGCGTCCATGGTCGCTCCGAAGCGTGTCAAAGCTGCCATAATTCCCTGAAGGTTGGCCGGGTAGACAGTTGAAGCAGCCTCTGCTGAGTCGGTCATGACGGAGTCTTTCTGTTAGGGTTTTGCTGGGATTCGAACCTGGTTCGTTGGTGTGATAATCCAGCAAACCCCCACTAGGCCACCAGGGGGATGACTCAAATGCAGAGGCGTGAGGCGGAAGTAGAAAAAGAATCAAAAGGTTTATTTAAACTATATACACTATATACAGGGCAAAACAAAAGACAAAAAAAAACAAAGAGTATAATCCAAAAGAAAAGCAAAGTGCAAAAATTCAAAAGCTAAGAAGATCAAAAAACACAGTACAAAGGAAACTGGAGATAAACATAACAGCACAAAGACTCCGTGACAAGAGGACTGAACTCAGGGGTATAAATAGACAAACTAATTAAGGACACAGGTGAAGATAATTAGGCAATTAACACAAACACAAAACACAGGAACAGTGGCGGCCTCTAGAGGCCAAAATAAACACGACATGAAAAGGAAATAACAGCGGCCTCTAGAGGCCAAAACAGTCCTAGTCCTAACATCACTGCTCTTTTGAGATCTATCCACAGATTTTCAATGATGTTTAGGTCAGGGGACTGTGAAGGCCATGGCAAAACCTTCAGCTTGTGCCTCTTGAGGTATTCCATTGTAGATTTTGAGGTGTGTTTTGGATCATCGTCTTATTGTAGGACACATCCTCTTTTTAACTTCAACTTTTTTACAGATGGTGTGATGTTTGCTTCCAGAATTTGCTGGTATTTATTCAAATCCATGCTTCCCTTGACCAATGAAATGTGCCCTGTGCCACTGGCTGCAACACAACCCCAAAGCATGATTGATCCACATCCATGCTTCAGAGTTGGAGAGGTGTTCTTTTCCTGGAATTTGGCACCCTTTTTCTCCAAACATATCTTTGCACATTGTGGCCAAAAAGTTCTATTTTGATTTCATCAGTCCACAGGACTTGTTACCAAAATGCATCAGGCTTATTTAGATGTTCATTTGCAAACTTCAGATGCTGAATTTTGTGGCTAGGATGCAGGAAAGGTTTTCTTCTGATGACTCTCCTACGAAGGTCATATTTGTTCAGGTGTCGCTGCATAGTAGAACAGTGCACCACCACTCCAGGGTCTGCTAAATCTTTCTGAAGGTCTTTTGCAGTCAAACAGGGTTTTTTATTTGCCTTTCTAGCAATCCAACAAGCAGTTCTTTCAGAAAGTTTTCTTCATCTGCCAGATCTCACCTTGATCTCCACTGTTTCTGTTAACTGCCATTTCTTAATAACATTACAATCTGAGGAAACAGCTACCTGAAAACACTTTGCTACATTCTTGTAGCCTTCCTCTGCTTTGTGAGCGTCAATTATTTTATTATTCAGAATGCGAGGGAGTTGCTTAGAGGAGCCCATGGCAGTTGATTTTAGGGACAAGTTTGAGAAGTCAGAGAATTTATACAGCTTTGAAATCTGCATCATCTGACCTTTCCTAACAAAGAATTTGAACAAACCACAGCTCAATAAGCTAATTAAGGTCTGGAACCTTGGTAAAAGTTACCTGAGAACTCAAATGTATTGGGGTGCCCAAACTTTCGCATGGTGTTCCTTTTCTTTTTTCACTCTCCAATTGTACAAAACAAAAGTAATACACAAATCTTGCAGAAAACGCTGAAAAGAAAAGTGTCGTCTTTACCTTTATGCCTTTTGGTGATCAGTTCATCTTCTGCTCACGTAACTATTCACAGTAACGGACATTTTCAGTAAGGGTGCCCAAACTTTTGCATGCCACTGTAGATAGCATAAAGAAATACAGAGATAAGCCACAAAAGCTCTGGAACCAAGAATAACCTCTAGCAAAGTGAAGGAAAAGCCAAAGTGTTGAGCAAGAAAGGATCTGCTCATAATCTATAAGATACACAAGCTCATCAGTAAAGCACAGTGGAGGTCATGGTTTGGGCTTGCACTCCTTTCTCTGCAGTGGGCTCACTAATCATTATTGATGATGTAACTCACAATGGTAACAGTAGAATAAATACAGAAGTCTACAGAAACATTCTGTCTGCCAATTTACAGAGAAATGCATCCAATCTAATTAGGAGGAACGTCATCATACAGCAAGACAATGACCCAAAACACAACCTACACTACAACTGATGTCACCAAGAGAAGATTTTAGACTGGTCAAGTCAATGACCAGACTTTAACCCAACTGAGCATGCATTTCACCTCCCGAAGAGGAAACTGAAGGGAGAACCCCCCAATCAAAGAACATCTGAAGAAAGCTGCAATGAAAGCCTGGAAAAACATCACAAATAGAATACAGGGTTCCACCTGAGGACAGTGGAGTTATTCACAGGCCACATTAAAAAACCAAAGATGAACAAACATGCTCAAATCAGAGTTGTTGTTGGTTTTTTTTTTTTTTTTTTTTTGTGTGTGTGTGTGTGCGTGCGCGCACGCGCAATCATTTTTCTTTTTCATTTTCAGATGTGTGTATCTGAAATTGTCACTCTTTTCAGGACAATAATGCAAACACACACACACACACACACACACACACACACACACACACACACACACACACAATTTATCCAGATGTGTCTAAAAGCTTTTCTGTATTTTTCTTCCCCGTCATTTCTGACAGCAAAACAGATTAAATGTGAATCTCAGACGACATTTATAACAAATTTGCAGAGTGACTGAACCTCCTGTCTGTTTGTCCCTCTGTCTGTCTGATTCTTGCTGTCTGTCTGTCTGTCTGTCTGTCTCTCTCTCTCTCTCTCTCTCTCTCTCTCTCTCTCTCTCTTTCTTTTCCAGTGAGTCACCTTGTAAATATATGAATATGAAATTTGGAAAGAAGAAAATGTAATCTGCCACTACATCACCGTGATTTGCATATCTGCCAGCCGCTCTTGTTTTTCCCTGATGCTGTTCTTTCTTTTTCTTTTCTCTCCTTTTTTGGTCAGTGATGGAGGGCTAACAGCCAATATGATGTCGCCCCAATGTGCCCTCCTCCTTTTCTTTTTCATACATCTTTCCCTCCCTAATTCTCTTCTTCTCCATCTTCCCTCTTTATGCTCTTTCTTATCCCCACTTACTTCCTTCTGTGTTTGAGGATGGAGGGATGACAGTTGAGTAGGTTGAAAGACAAATTAATCACATTCACATGTCCTTTTTTCAAATAATTATCTCCACCCTTTCTTTTTCCTTATTTGATCAAGAATGGAGGAATGACAGGTAAAGTGAATGTGTGGAAAGCTAAAGACATGGTGTTGACATGTCCTCCTTCCCTCCTTTCTTCCATGATTTTTACAACTTTATCCCCTCTTCTTTCTTTCCATCCCTACACCCCCAGCTCGACCCTCTCCACCTGTTCTCTTCCTCTTTCTCCCCCCATGGTGCCTCTCGTCCCCCCGTCCAGACCCTCTGCTGCATTCATATTCAAATCCAGTGAGTGTTATATCCTTCTGAAAAGAAAGAGAAGAATGAAGATTCAAGTCAACACTGTAACAAAGAGAGTTTATGTCCCTCCATTTTTAAAATCTGCTAAAACAATACATACTACCCTTTTATAAAAGGACCTACCACTTCCTCTGCATAAAAGAAAGAGAGATGCCACAAAGAAAATTTACTTGGCAAGCAATTAGAATTCTTAAAAATCTTAAGTTAAAAAAGTGGAAACATTTTCTGCCATCTTTAATGACAAAACAGAAAGAATTATAGGAAAGATTTTCTTTATTCTGCATGGATTTTTAACTCCATGAAGTTTAACCTCTTTATTAGAGTATTTTATTCAGTTATTCATCATAAATCAACCTCCACTTGATATCCATGCACCCTTCTTTCACCCCATCCCCTTCCATGTACTCTCCATGCTGTTAGTAATGCGATAGAGAGTGCCACTTCCAGTCAGACTACAAACATGACCGACCTGAACTACAACACCCGAGAACCACAGCACCCTCTATCGCCTGTCTATTAATTACACCTGTCACTCATTTCCTGGTTAATCAGCCCATGCTATATACGGTAAGCACCTCTCCCACACTCACTTGATGCGAAGTATCATTCAGTGTCTTATCTATCATAACAAGCCTTGTTATTCTGCCTGCCTTATTGTGTTCTCAACCCTCATTATTGTCTCGTTCTTGTTAATCTTTAGTCTAGCCCTTATTACTCTGTCTGCCGATCAATCGACCCCTGCCTGTCCCTCGACTTGGATTTTGTCTAACATTTTGGATTTGTTTGCCAGTCTGCATTTTCTGCTCTTCCCTGCACATACATCCGTAAGTACCTGCATCCTGACAGGGTACTTCGCCGCATATGGATGCAGCAGAGGAGGCGCGGCAGACTGCTTTGATTGCTCAAAGGCACCTCTTAAGAGAACATAAACAGATGCTTGCTGATCTCAACACCAAGATGGCTCAGCTCCCTGCTATGATGCTGCAGGCCCTCCTAACATGCCCTGAAGCTCCTCTGAGTCCTGCGCTCCCACTTCCACACCCCGAGAAGTATGCCGGGGATGCACTCAGCTGCAAGGGATTTCTGTTTCAGTGCTCCATGTACTTCTCACTCCCACACATCTCAGATGAACGCAAGATCGCCGGATTTCTTTTGCTTTTAACTGGCAAAGAGCTACAATGGACCAGCGCAGTGTGGAGGAGCAGAGGCGAACACACCACTTCCTATGACAGCTTTCTGGAGTTATTCAAGTGTGTGTTCGATCATGAACCGGAGGGAATTGAAGTCGGCAAGAGCCTACTCACCATCACTCAAGGTTCAAGGAGAGTCGTTGATTATGTCCTAGATTTCCGGACTCTTGCAGCTGCCAGCAGATGGAATGAGCCAGCGTTAAAGGCGGTGTTTCACCAAGGACTTCACCCCTCAGTATTGAGTGAACTAGCATGAGCATCTCACTCTGGATGCTCTCATTGATATCACCATTTGGCTAGACCATCTGCTATCCATCCAGCCATCCATCCCTCCAGGAGGAAGCCAAGCCTGCCATGACTTCTCATTCTCCCTCTCCTGTGGAAGTTTCTCGTGCTCACCTGAAATGCTCTGAATGAGATTGAAGAAAGGAGGGCTTGTGCTTCTACTGTGGGAGCTACAGTTACCCTATCATCCAGTGTCCAGTCTGCCCTCCACGCACCAGCTCCGAGGAGACCAAGGCTGATTTGGTGAGTCCCATGAGATCACTAATAGCTCGATCTTTCAAGCTTCCAGTATTACTGAAACTGTTTTCTGCTACCCATGTGCTGTCTATGTTTATTGACTCAGGGGCAGAGGGAAACTTCATCGCCAGCTCAGTCATACAGACATTCAATCTGCCCACAAACTCTCTGCAGAGCCCACTCAGCATCTGGTCCATCGATAGAGGCCCCATAGGGGAGGGCCTCATCATCTCCTGGACCGGTCCCGTGCATATTCAGGTGGGAGCTCTTCACTCTGAACAAATCTCACTCCTCGTCAGAGATACCAAGCATCACAACATCATCCTGGGCTATCCGTGGCTACAGCTTCATGACCCATGCATCTCCTGGCAGAACAAGGAGATTCTCCAGTGGTCCCTGACATGTTTCCAGAACTGCCTCCAACGTCCTCAGTTAAATCTTTCCTCCACCTCTGTAGAGAATTCTCACCCTGACTCCCTGGAAGGGATCCCCGCATGCTACCTGGACCTAAGGGAGGTCTTCAGCAAGGGCAAAGCATGCAGCCTGCCCCCACATTGTCCATACAATTGTGCCATCGACCTCCTGCCTGGTACTTCTCCCCATGCAGCTGCATTTACCCTCTGTCCCAGAACGAACAAGCTGCTATGGAAGAGTACATACAGGAGGCCCTCAAGCAGGGGTACATACGCCTGTCCACTTCACCATCGTCAGTGGGATTCTTTTTGTGGAGAAGAAAGGGGGCGGACTTCGTCCGTGTATAGACTTTCGAGGACTCAATCAAATCAATGAAATATTCATATCCACTTCCACTTGTGCTCTCTGCATTGGAACAGCTCCACAGCACCATGACCTTCTCCAAGCTTGACCTACGTAGTGCCTACAACCTGGTCTGCACACGCGAGGGCAACAAGTGGAAAACCTCCTTCAGTACCAGCACCAGCCATTTTGAGTACCAGGTCATGCCTTATGGCCTCTCTTCGGTGCCAAGCATGTTCCAGTGCCTCATTAGCAATGTGCTGTGAGACATGTTGGGGAGGTATGTCATAGCTTACATCGATGACATCCTGATCTACTCCCCTGATGAAGAGAGTCATCGTAACCATGTTCAATCAGTACTCAAACGCCTGTCTAAGAACCATCTCTATGTCAAGGCTAAGAAGTGTGAATTTCACATGCATAAGATCTCCTTCCTGGAGTACATCATCAGTGCTGAGGGTGTCAGCATGGACCACTCCAAGGTAACTGCAGTCACATCCTGGCCCGTACCCACCTCGGTGAAGGAGCTCTTACGTTTCCTAGGCTTTGCAAACTTCACCCATCATATGGAATGATTAGAATGATTTGAAAATTAAAAAAAAAAAAATCTAAAAACTGCTTAGCTGATTATATAAATATTCACCCCCTTGGTGAGTTTTTTTTTTTTTTTTTTTTTGCAGCAATTACAGATTTGAGTTGTCTTGAATGTGTATATGCAAAACTTTGCACATTTTGATTATTGCCATTTTCTCCTATTTCTCAATGCAAATTTCTCCAACTCTGTCAAATTAGATGGAGGATATTGGTGGACAGCAATTTTCTGGTCATGCCATGGATTTAACAATTGGATTTAACTTTAGTTTTTGGCTCAGCCATACCAAAACACAAGCCTCATTATCTTGTAGGAAATTTTTTTTTGTAACAAATGCAAATGTCTGGCTGACTAGAACAGGTTTTCCTCAAGAATTTGCTTATATTTGGCTCAATCTATGTTGCCTGTGATGACAACAAGCTTTCCATTCATTATGCTTTGGCTTTAGACCAAATGGCTCAACTTAATCTCATCAGACAACAAAATCATTTTCCAAAAGCATTCAGATTTTCTAGCATGATCTTTCTCAGAAGCTGTTTCCTTCTGTCCACTATCCTACAGAGCTGATGATGTTGTTGATGTCTGCAGCACTTCTCCTATTTCAGCCAGTGAGCTCTGTAACCCCTTCAGTGTTATAGCTGGACCCTTAGACACTTCTCTGACAACTGCCCTTTTTGCCCTAGAACTCCATCTTAGTAGTATCTGGGTTGTGCCATATTTTTTCCACTTTGATATAATGAATTTCACCATGCTCCTAAGAAGGATCAAAGGTCTACTGATGTTTTAATAACGTTCTCCTTCTTTTGTCTTTTAACAACTTAAGGGGCAGTTTCTTTGTCTTCATCACAGCAGTAATGATATGATGTAAGTTTGTGAGACCTTCCAAACATAGAGATATTTATTGTGCAAGCATACAATTGGAAATAGGCAGCTTTAAAATTAAAAGAGGTGTACAGTGTTTAATATATTTATTGTGAGCCATTGAATATTAAACGTTTTTATTTCTTCTTGCTAAAAGAAAGAAATAATCACTGGAGGGGATACATTCTGGATGCACATAAAATTTCACAAGTGTACATGCATTCACAGTCACCCCAGAATGTATGGGAATGGCAAGGTCAAATGTTTTTTTTTGCTATACATTGAAGACATTTGGGTTTGAAATCAAAATATGAATCCTCTTCAGGAGGTGAAATGTATGTTCAATTGGGTTAAGGGCTGGTGATTTACTTGGCCAGTCTAAAACCTTTTACTTTTTTCCCCCTGATGAAGTGCTTTGTTGTGTTGGCAGTGTGTTTTGGGTTATTGTCTTACTGCATGATGAAGTTCCTCCCAATTATATTGGATGCATTTCTCTGCAAATTGGCAGACAGAATGTAAACTTCTGAATTCATTCTGCTGCGACCATAATAAGTTACATCATCAATAATGATTTTTGACCTGTTCCAGAAACAGCCATGTAAGCCCAAGCCATGGCACTATCTCCACTATGCTTGAGTGATCAGCTCATATGTTTTGGATCAGTGGCAGATCCTTCCTTTCTCCACATTTGGCCTTTCTATCAGTTTGGTAGAGGTTAATTTTGGTTCAAGAATTTTTGTGGCTCATCTTTGTATTTCTTTGCAAATTCACATTCTGATGAGTGGTTTGCATCTTGTGGTATGTCTGAAGATTCTCAGTCATCCAGGTCATAGTAAACTGGGTGGTAAATGAGAGCAACTGGACTTGCTTGAAGATTCTTGAAGACGTTTCACCTCTCATCTGAAGGGCTTCTTCAGTTCTGTCTGACTATTAGGGAGTCTTCTTCTTTTGGCTGCTCCTGATTAGGGGTCGCCACAGCGGATCTTTCGTCTCCATTGCTCCCTGTCTTCCACATCCTTCTCTACCACACCTGCCACTTTCATGTACTCTCTCACCACATCCATGTATCTCCTCTTTGGCCTTCCTCATTTTCGTTTGCCTGGCAGCTCCATCCTCAACATTCTCCTTCCCACATGCTCTGCATCTCTTCTCAGGATGTACCCATACCATCTCAGTCTCATCTCTCTTAGCTTAATTCCCAAGCTCTCCACATGTGCTGTCCCTCTGATGTGCTCATTCCTTATCCTGTCCAACCTTGTCACTCCCATCGCAAACCTCAACATCCTCAACTCCGCCACCTTCAACTTTACCTCCTGTCTCTTCGTTAAGGGTACGGTCTTGGAGGGGGCCCGAGAGCAGCTAATGGAGTAGGACGCATATTTAGTAGCTCCCATGGACTTTGTTTAAAATCCTTTTTAGTCGGCCATAACTCCTGACTCTTTGATGCTACAGTGTGTTTTTCTACAAGTTTACAAATTTCAGCACTTTTGTCCGAGTTGATAATGCAGAAAGAGTCCACCGAGCTTCGTAAAACTTCTTGGCAGACGTGGCCTGCTACGCACAGCAAGACCTTGTGCTCAGGTACCTCTGCTTCACCCGGTGACCCCACCCCTCCCAATATGGAGTCACTGAAGCTAGAAGTACTAGCATCGTTGAGGCTAGACATTGCAGCCATTTTTAAGGCTGAACTCCATGAAGCGTTGGGCAACGACCTGACTGCAATAAGAGCTGACCTTCAATCAGTGAAAATGCAACTCAAGAATGACAAGGCTGCTACGAAGGCCGAGATAGCCATGCTCAAAGGCACTGTGGGGGATATCGAGGTGTCTCTTTCTGGCTGCACGGATGATGTTGTTCAATTTAACACCAAACTCGAGAATTTAGCGGCTCAGTTTTCCAAACTGGAAAGTAAATGTGAAGACCTTGAATCTAGGTCTCGTAGGAATAATATAAGTATCTTGGGCATCACTGAAGAGATGGTTGTTAACACCACTGCAGTTGCCACACTGCTTAAGGAGACATTTAAGATGGAAAAAGAACCACTACTTGACCATGCGCACCGAACCACCCAGCCCAAGCTGCGACCAGGAGAGAGGCCGCATCCCATCATCACCAGGTTCCATTACTACAGTGGTTGTGCGGATGTCCTGCGGTGCACCAGAGAGGCTCAATGGATTTCTGTTGGTGACACGAGGATCTCTGTGTTCCCCAACCATACTAAGGTGGCCAGGGCCCGTGCAGTGTTCAATGAAGTCTGAAAGCTACTGTGCGGTATGGAGGGGGTCTGTTTATTGGTTGTTCTTTCCAGCTCGACTTCAGATCAGCCATAACGGGGTGGTTAAGGACTTTGTTTCAGCAGAGGATGCTATGACCTACGCCAAGAAGCTGAACACTGCCTGACAGTTTTACTCTACATGGTGTAGTACAGTCACGCTGGGCTGCAGGCCTTCAGGCCATTTGTTTACCTGTGAATAGTATTGGCCTGGCGTTATTTGTTTGTGTGTTATTAATAGGTCTTCTCCTTTGTACAGTATTTATAAATATTTTGTTTACTTAATATTTTGGACTGATAATATACCTCTAACCTTAAAAAGTCAAGCCTTACTAAGCTGCAATGTTCTGGATGTTTCTACTGTGTATCATATGCTACCTCATATGATATACTGGTATGTTCTCTTATTGAAATATGGTACTTTAGTATTTGGTCAGTGTTGGCCACTGTTATTTTTATTTGGCTTTTCATTTTTACTATTAGTCTGCGGGAGGCCATTTGAGGTTTAGCTCAGGTTTTCTCTGAGTTGTTGTCATGGTTCTGTGGCAACAATGGTCTTTTTGCCTTTTTCACTGTGTTCTCCCTTTTGGAGACACAATTTTTCATTGTTGTGTGTTTGTGTATATGTGTCGGGTGGGGGGTGGGATGGGAGTTTAGTCCACTCTGGTTCTTTTAAATTGTTTCTAGGGATCCCTTATTTCTTTACACAATGTGTTCAGCTAGCTTGAACTCCAGCACTTCTGGCATGGGTAAGCCAATTTGTTTTCTTACTTGGAACGTACATGGTTTGGGCAGTTCTACTAAAAGGTCTATGGTCTTTAGTCAACTTAAACGGCTTAATTCTGACATAATTTTTTTGCAGGAGACCCATCTTAGACGTAAAGATCATTACAGGCTCCAGTCTCCCTGGATAGGGCAGATATACCACTCTGACTTCAACTCTAAAGCTACAGGGGTTGCTATTATGTTCAATAAATGTCTTCAGTTTCAGTCTACAGACATCATTGCTGATAAGGATGGCAGATATATTATAGTTGCAGGTACACTAATGCAAACAAAAGTGATGGCTAATGTTTACACACCAAACTTTGATGTTAATTTCTCTAATAGATTACTTAGCAATATACCCCATTTGAACACCCACATGTTGATTCTTGGAGGTGACCTGAATTGCGTGTTTGACCCTGTACTGGATCACTCTAGTCCCTGCTCTATACCCCTTTCGGCCATGGCTAGGTCTTTTTCTGATTTTATGACTCAAAGTGGCTTGGTTGACCCTTGGAGATTCCGCAATCCCCTAGCAAAGACATTTTCTTTCTTTTCCCCAGTACATCAGTCGTATTCAAGAATAGACCACTTTTTTGTAAATAATAGACTTAATTCATGTGGCGTTTCCTCTGATTACTCAAGTATTCTAATATCTGATCATGCACCTTTGTATCTAGACATCCAGTTCTCCATGCTTATGCCTACACCTCCCCTCTGGAGGTTTAACTCTCTATTACTTGCAGATAATTCATTTTGTGAGTTTATTTCCAAATCTATTGATGACTTCCTGTCCTTTAATCAAAATGAATCCACATCTTATTCATTACTTTGGCAGTCTCTAAAAGCCTTTCTTAGGGGGCAGATTATATCTTTTTCTTCTTATTCTAACAAGAAACGGAATGCTAGACTTGTAGAGTTAGCCTCTGCTATTGATGACCTTGATCAGGAATGTGCCTCTACTCCCTCTCCAGAATTACTTAAAAAGCAGCTAAACCTTAAAGTGGAGTTTGATCTCATCTCTACCAGAAATGCAGAGCGTATGCTATTACAAGCCAGAGGTATTTACTATGAACATGGTGATAAACCAAGCCAATTGCTTGGCTCACCAGTTGAAGCATCAATCCACTTCGTGTCTTATATACCAGGTTAATAATGACTCCAATGTTATTGTCACTGATCCTGTAGCAATTAAAAACACATTTAAATCTTTTTATTCCTACTTATACAAATCTCAGTTCCCCACTGACACCACTGAAATGAACAAATTTCTGGCTGATCTTCAAATTCCTACTATTGAACCTAACAGAGCAAAGGAATTGGACGCTTCTCTTTCCCTTGAGGAATTAAAATCTTCAATTAAAGCAATGCAATCTAATAAGGCCCCTGGCCCGGATGGACTCCCTATCGAGTTCTTTAAGAAATTTATCGATAAATTGTCCCCTTTACTTTTGTCAGTGTTTAATGAATCCTTTGAAAATGGCTCGTTACCATCTACTTTGACCCAAGCTTCAATTTTTCTTCTTTTAAAAAGTGAGAAGGACCCCACTTTGTGTAGCTCTTATAGACCCCTGTCCTTATTCAATGCTGATGTGAAGATTTAGGCGAAGGCTGTTGCCAGTCGTTTAGAGAAGGTTTTGCCTAATATTATCTCTGAGGATCAAACAGGTTTTATCAAGGGTTGCCATATATATTTTTTTAATACTTGTACTCTTTTTGATATAATTTATTCCAAGCCCTCTGACAACCTACCTGAAATTGTGGTCTCTATGGATGCTGAAAAGGCATTTGACAGGGTGGAGTGGGGGTACCTGTTTGCAGTTCTGGAAAAATTTGGTTTTGGCAATAAATTTATTAGATGGGTGAGATTATTGTACACCTCACCACAAGCCAGTGTCCATACTAATGATGTTCGCTCAGATTATTTCATGTTGGAACGTGGGACACGCCAGGGGTGCCCTCTATCTCCATCCCTCTTTGCTTTGGCGATTGAACCTCTGGCTATCTCAATACATTCCTCCACATCACTAAGGGGTGTTATCCGTAATGATGTTGAATATCGTCTGTCTCTGTATGCGGATGATTTGTTGATGTATGTTACAGATCCTGTATCTTGCCTTCCAAATGTCCTATCCATCTTAGATAAGTTTAGCTCATTCTCAGGTTACAAGGTAAATCTTAATAAAAGTGAATGTTTCCCTATTAATGCAGCAGATTTGCTTCTCCAACAAGCCGATTTGCCTTTTAAAATCAGTCCTTCTGGATTTAAGTATCTTGGTGTCTATGTGACTCACACTTTTTCTGGACTCTTTTCTGCTAACTTCACCCCACTCATAGCTCAAGTTAAATCTGATCTTCAGAGATGGAATAATTTGCCTCTCTCTGTGGTAGGAAAGATTAATGTTGTGAAAATGAATGTTCTCCCAAAATTCCTTTATCTATTTCAATAAATTCCTTTATTTTTACCTAAATATTTCTTTGACTCTTTAGATAAGGTAATTTGCTCCTTTATTTGGGGTGCACGCTCTCCAAGGGTCCGTAGATCATTACTACAGAAATGCAAGTTTAGTGGGGGTCTTGCCCTGCCAAATTTTCTATTTTACTATTGAGCAACCCATATTCATAAAATACGCTGTTGGATTGATTTTCCTAATTTAATTTGGTGCAAACGAGAAGCTCAATTTTGCTCTAATTCGTCCTCTATATCTGCTCTTATATATTCTTCTCTTCCAGGCAAGATTTCAATGCATATTAAAAACCCTGTTGTGCTCAATACTTTTAAGATCTGGTTTCAATTTCGGAAATATTTTAAATTTTCTGCTGCATCTCCTCTGGGTCTGCTATGTAATAATCATTTGTTTTCCCCCTCATGTATAGATTCTGCTTTTTCACTATGGCATAAAAAAGGTATCCATTGTTTCTGGGATATGTATTCTGATGGTATTTTCAATAGTTTTCCCAATTTGTCATCATTGTATGGATTACCTACAAACCACCTGTTTCGGTATTTTTCAAATTCGACATTTTGTCTCTAAATGTTTCTTTTTTTTCCCTGCTCTACCCCCCCAGCAATCTTGGGAAGACTTGCTTACTCTCAAGATGCCGAGTAGGGGGTTTATTTCAGTGTTATATAACCATATACTGGGCCTCAGTGATCGCTCCAACTTGAAAATTAAGGCTGTATGGGAGGAGATAGGTCTTCAAATCAATGATGACTGGTGGAATGGAGTGGTGAGCAGGTTGGGCACTGTCTCATCCTGTGCACGTTTGGCACTTATTCAGTTTAAAGTGATACACAGGGTGCATTTTTCTAAACTGAAGTTATCTCACATTTTCCCTGATGTACAGGACAAATGTGACCATTGTTCAAATTCACAGTGTCATCTGAGTCATATGTTTTTCTTTTGCCCTCGCTTACACAATTATTGGTCCAGTTATTTTTCAATATAATATCCACCATAATGGAAATTGACATACAACCCTGTCTTTTTTATTGCCATTTTTGGAACTCTTGTTGACCCAAGGCTATTCAATTCTGTTCAACGAGAAATTATTAATTTCACCTCTTTGATAGCCAAACGCCGCCGTCGCCTCCAGTGGAAGTCTTCTAACACCCCCCCGTGTCTCAGTGGCTTAAGGACACCATGTTCTTTCTCAAACTTGAGAAAATTAAATACACTATGAGAGGGTGTACCCATAAGTTTTTTTCCAAGTGGCAATCCTTTATTTCGTATTTTAATGAGTTGCGGGTCCTGCCAGATTAGATGCTGGTTTGTTAAATATCCGTGTTTGTGATTTTCTGCCAGAGTGGGACGTGTGAATGTTGGGATTAATTTGTTGGTTTTGTTTTATTCATTTTATTTTTGTGGCTGTTTTTGTTAATGTTTTTATCTAGTTGTCGGTCTGTTCTTTAAAAAAAGAGAAGTATTTGGTAAGTCTGTACTGCAGTTTCATCATTCTTATTTTTGCCAATAAAAATATTTTGGAAAAAAAAAAGGGTACGGTCTCCAATCCATACATCACAGCTGGTCTCACTACTGTCTTATACATCTTACCTTTCACTTTTGCTAGGACTTTCCTATCACAAATGACTCTCGAAATCCTTCTCCAACTGCTCCACCCTGCCTGTACTCTTTCTCACCTCACTATCGCAGCCCCCATTTTCCTGTACAGTTGACCCCAGGTACTTGAATTCACCAACTTTCTTTACATCTACTGCTTGCATCTTCATTACACTCTCATCCCCATTCTCATTGATGCACATGTATTCTGTTTTGCTACTGCTCACCTTCGTTCCAATGCATACCTCCATCTCTCCAAACCCAACTCAACCTCCTTTCTATTTTTACCACATATCACATCATCCACAAACATCATGCTCCATGGTGACTCTTGCCTCACTTTGTCTGTCAAGCTATCCATCACTATGGCAAACAAAAAAGGACTCAAAGCAGATCCTTGATGGAGTCCCACCTTCACCTTGAACCATTCAGTTGTTCCAACTGCACACCTCACTGCTGTTTCACTGTTCTCATACATGTCTTGCACCACTCTAATATACTTCTCATTCACTCCACTCTTTCTCATACAATACCATAACTCATCTCTTGGCACTCTATCGTATGCCTTCTCCAGGTCTACAAATACAGTGTAGCTTTCTCTGGCCTTCTCTGTACTTCTCCATTAACATTCTTAAAGCAGAAATTGCATCTGACGTGCTCTTCCTTGGCATAAACCCGTACTGCTGTTCACAGATTGCTACCTCTCTTCTCAATCTTGCCTCCAATACCCTTTCCCATAGCTTCATGGTGTGGCTCATCAATTTTATTCCTCTGTAATTACTGCAGCTCTGTACATCTCCCTTATTCTTGTATATTGGGACTAGCACACTCTTTCTCCATTCATTTGGCATTTTCTCATTCTCTAGGATCTTATTAAACAATCTCGTTAGGAACTCCACAGCCGTCTCACCCAAACATCTCCAAGCCTCAATTGGGATACCATCTGGTCCGACTGCTTTCCCAGTCTTCATTCTTTTCATGGCTGCCCTCACCTCATCCTTACTAACCAACTCTGCTTCCTGATTTGCTGTCTCCAATGAATCTGACCTTTTCTCTGACTATTAGGGAGTATCAGGTATTTATCCTCTCATAGATGAAAAGCAATCCTAAGGTGTCGTTGAGTCATCCTGTTGGTGTGGGTTACTGGGGGCTGGGTGTGAACGGCCTTGAGAGTCGTTGGGGTGATCAATGGTTGTCAGTTCTCTCTGTCCTCCTGTGAGTCACTGAAAACAGCTGGGTTTTGGTGTGCATTCAGTTGTCTGGGAAGTGTGCCAAGGACTGCATTGTAGGTGGCTGATAAATGGTGTCTTAGACCACCACCTCTGTTCAGTGATGGCCATTCCAGGTTGACAAAAATGGCTTCTTTAACTCCTCACTCATACCAAAGATCCTCTCTGGCTAAAATGCATACATTGCAATCCTGAAATAAGTGTCCTTTGTTGTTAAGATGAAGATAGACAGGCAGAGTCCTGGCCTGAGGAACAGGCTTTCCTGTGTTAAGAGGCCAGGAATCTGCCTGTCTATCTTCATCTTAACAACAAAGGACACTCATTTCAGGATTGCAACGTATGCATTTTAGCCAGAGAGGATCGTTGGTATGAGCGAGGAGTTAAAGAAGCCATTTTTGTCAACCTGGAATGGCCATCACTGAACAGAGGTGGTGGTCTAAGACACCATTTATCAACCACCTACAATGCAGTCCTTGGCACACTTCCCAGACAACTGAATGCACACCAAAACCCAGCTGTTTTCAGTGACTCACAGGAGGACAGAGAGAACTGACAACCATTGATCACCCCAACGACTCTCTAGGCCATTCACACCCAGCCCCAGTGACCCACACCAACAGGATGACTCAACGACACCTTAGGATTGCTTTTTATCCATGAGAGGATAAATACCTGATACTCCCTATTAGTCAGCCAGAACTGAAGAAGCCTTTCAGATGAGAGGTGAAACATCTTCAAGAATCTTCAAGCAAGTCCAGTTGCTCTCTTTTACCACCTACAGTTCATCTTGTGGTATGGCCTCGATATTTTTGCTCTCAAAGTCGTCTTCTAATGGATTGTAATACCTTCACCCCTGCCTGTGAAGGTTGTTGGCGATGTCACTGACTGTTGTTTTTGGGTTTTTCTTCACAATGTTTCTGTCACCAGCTGCTGTTGTTTTCCTTGGCTGACCTGTTCCATGTCTGGTTGTTTGTACACCAGTGGTTTCTTTTTTTCCCCAGTTTATTCCAAAATTGCTTGTGCAATGGCTCTGAATGAGTTTCTCTCTTTTCTCAGCTTCAAAATAAATTTTTCTCCCATAGTTAGCTTTCTAGTCTGCATGTTGGTTTATCCTGTTTGTTTATTTGTTTGTTTTTACAACAAATATGATCTTCACATGTGAAACCAAGGGCTCAAAACAAGAATAGACATTCAGAGTTCTTAACTGTTTAAACATGATAACAGTTAAGAACTCTGAATGTCTATTCTTGTTTTGAGCCCTTGGTTTCACATGTGAAGATCACATTTGTTGTAAAAACAAACAAACAAATAATGTGCGGATCTGCGGAATTCCGAGTTTTTCCCACTGAAAATGTCATTTTTGTGAAACGTGTAAATCCGTTGAGAATTTCGGGGGGTCGGCGCGAGGCGAGACTTGTGGTGGCACAAGCAGGCAGGACCGACCGACTGCCCGCCAGCATCTTTCGGCAATGCTCATTGCAAAATTAGTTGCAGCTGTGATAACGGAAATTGTCATTGCTTTCTTCAATATTTATGCTAACAACAACTCACAACGATTTCCAGCAACGTTTTGGCACTAGTTTCATTTCACTTCTACAATTCATGGAGAAACAAGCTATACGTACACGGTTTTGATCACTTCTTAGTTTTCAAAGTTACTTCGCCAATATGGTGAAAGTTTTGGACTGCAAAAATGACGATCGTGCCAGGGAAATCGATAAATCGAACGGGATAAAGAACTGTTTCCGATGGGCATGGCTCGATAGTAGTGTTACCGTGCAGATAGGGACACAAACTGTGATGACGTGTCTGACAGAACATATCCGAAAAGTGAACATGCCGGGAAAGGTTCTGTGTATTCTGTGCTCAGATATGATCAATTATGGAAACAGAGGAGCTAGAAACATCCAGGAGCACATCAAAACAAAAAAGCACAAAGGTACGTTTTACTTAAATTGTCAAAGATAGAGTCAGGAGGAATCTAATATATCGTTACGGTTACCTCCATTATCGCTCACGATAGATAGATAGATAGATAGATAGATAGATAGATAGATAGATAGATAGATAGATATTATTATTATGTGGGAAAGGGGGATTGTGAATTGGGCACACCCCTTTGAAACCCCCCCATGCATGCTTTGCATGCATTATGTCTGCCCTTGGCAGACATTTCAGAGTTTTTTTTAAATGTCCCATTCTCATCCCTGCAATCAATCTAACAGAGCACACCTGTACAACAAGAAACACCTGTCAGTCACATTATAATACTTGAACTAGAAAAGCACTCGGAGAGCGAAGACCTCCGCCAAGAATCCTTTAAAAAATTCCGGGATCCAGATGGTGATCCGGATCACCACCAAAATTTAATGGATTGTTACGTGTGCCCAGTCACACCTCTGAAAAACATTTCAGAGCAATCCGTTCATAACTTTTTCTGTAATGTTGCTAACAGACAAACCAACAAACAAGCAAACAAACAAACCAACGCTACTGAAAACATAACCTCCTTGGCGGAGGTAAAAATGGGTGCGTTCAAAACAAACGGTGGTCTGCCACCAAATGTGCCATGTTCTGTGTTTAACATGTCCAGATGGACATATCTGAAAGTGAATGTTGAAATTCTGATCTATCGTCTCATGTTCATCTTCTAATCTCAAACCCAAGTGTCTTCAGTGTTACACCATCAAAGAAGTAACTTTGCTGTTCCAGTACTTTTGGAGGTATAAATTATGTGGCATCACTTTGGTATAGATCAAATAATACAATCATATCAAAATAGATACATGGAATTAGAGAAGTGAAGCTGGATGGACAGGAAGTGGATGGAAGAATGTCTATATATGTGGCCTCCTTTTCTCCTTTATTCATCTATTTTTGCTCCTGTAGAGAGTGACCTACATCAGCTTGAGTATTCAGTCTGAAGTAAATTGCTTCTAAAGACATTGACTAGTTCATTGATGTCTTCAGAACTGATGCATGCTTTTTCCTGATGAGTACACACTGAAGCCTCATATTCTAACTGTCACATCATTAGCATCATTAATATCATTAGCATTATTAATGGCGGCACGGTGGTGTAGTGGTTAGCGCTGTCGCCTCACAGCAAGAAGGTCCTGGGTTCGAGCCCCGTGGCCGGCGAGGGCCTTTCTGTGCGGAGTTTGCATGTTCTCCCCGTGTCCGCTTGGGTTTCCTCCGGGTGCTCCGGTTTCCCCCACAGTCCAAAGACATGCAGGTTAGGTTAACTGGTGACTCTA
Organism: Neoarius graeffei; assembly: GCF_027579695.1. Classification (NCBI taxonomy): domain Eukaryota; kingdom Metazoa; phylum Chordata; class Actinopteri; order Siluriformes; family Ariidae; genus Neoarius; species Neoarius graeffei. The sequence continues at coordinate 53,524,767 of NC_083580.1, forward strand.
AATTGACCGTGAATGTGAGTGTGAATGGTTGTCTGTGTCTATGTGTCAGCCCTGTGATGACCTGGCGACTTGTCCAGGGTGTACCCCGCCTTTCGCCCGTAGTCAGCTGGGATAGGCTCCAGCTTGCCTGCGACCCTGTAGAACAGGATAAAGCGGCTAGAGATAATGAGATGAGATGAGATGAGCATTATTAATATCATTAGCATTTATTTACTGCAGACTGCAGCAGGACTACATGTTTATTGAAGACACAAATTCCACAACATGTTTCTTTCAATCACACTAGCGTTTACATAGTTTATTTATATTAGTTCTTGGTTAGTATATTTATTACAAAGCCTGTTATTTAACATCTTTAGTCTCTAAGGGTCATAATTTTAGTTAAGGTAAGCATGCGTAGTGAGGATTTAATACCAAAATTGACCTTTAGATCTCAGGTATAGTGTAACTACAGTCTAAGCTTCTGTTTAGAAGTTATGAGAGAGTTAACCAGGCAAATCAGAGTTTGCCTAAAACAGAGACATCTTAGTTATGTGAGGTTCTGACCTTGAAATATATATATATATATATATATATATATATATATATATATATATATATATATATATATATATTTTTTTTTTTTTTTGAAAAGTCACATTTTAAACAATATCTCAATGAGCACAAACAATTTCCAAAATGTTGAAAAGATAAAGTTTAATATAACATCTGTTTAACTTATAACATGAAAGTAAGGTTAATAATATAAACTTAGATTACACATTTTTCAGTTTTACTCAAATTAGGGTGGTGCAAAAATGAGTACACCCCACAACAAAAACTACTACATCTAGTACTTTGTATGGCCTCCATGATTTTTAATGACAGCACCAAGTCTTCTAGGCATGGAATGAACAAGTTGGCGACATTTTGCAACATCAATCTTTTTCCATTCTTCAACAATGACCTCTTTTAGTGACTGGATGCTGGATGGAGAGTGATGCTCAATTTGTCTCTTCAGAATTCTCCAAAGAAAATAATTTCTTTCCACCACAAAGGTGAAGGCTACAAGAAGATCAGCAAAGCTTTACTTATCAGTCAGAATACTGTAGCAAAAGTGGTACAAAATTTTAAGAACGCTGGAACTGCAACCATCTCACAGAGACGTCCAGGTCGTCCACGGAAGTTAACACCTCGACAGGAGCGTCTTCTGATGAGAAGGATTGAAGAAAATTGGCATGTAAGTTCACTGCAGTTATCTAAAGAAGTAGAAAGCCAAACTGGGGTGACTATTTCCCGTGACGCAATACGGCATACACTGCAGAGGAATGGCATGCATGGATGCCGTCCACGAAAGAAGCCTCTCCTAAAGCCCAGGCACAAAAAAGCCCACCTAGAGTTTGCCAGGGCCCATGCTGACAAAGATGAAGACTACTGGGACTCCATACTCTGGAGTGATGAGACCAAGATGAATGTTTTTGGAACTGATGGCTTCAAAACTGTATGGCGTCGCAAAGGTGAGGAATACCTTATTACTTAATAAAGTAATTCTGATTCTGAATACAAAGAAAAATGCATGGTGCCTACAGTGAAACATGGTGGTAGCAGTGTCCTTATGTGGGGCTGCATGAGTGCTGCTGGTGTCGGGAGCTGCATTTCATTGATGGCATCATGAATTCACAGATGTATTGCTCATGATTCGTATGGGCGCTGTGTGAGACGGCTGCCTCTCCAGTAGCTCTGTAGTTATTAGCTCTTTAAATCTCTTTTTTCCACCTTTTTGCTCTACTTATGAAGACATAGTGTGTGTAACTATATAACATGGATATATTTAACTTTAACACGCAACCAGGAGCCATTTTTCTCACTTATTCAAGAGAGGAGCTGCTGGCCCTGAAAACAATGGGACAAGCCGGGATATGACACCCCATCCCAGCCGAGCTGAGGAGGAAACCCAGGGGCTGCAAGGCTGGAGCTAAGCTAAAGGCTAGGCTAGTGGACAACCGGCGGCACTACAAACCATCCATTCCCTCCATTATCATGGGGAATGTGAACTCGCTGCCAAATAAAGTCGACAAGCTTTCCACTCTGAACAACCAGCGGATTTACCGGGAGAGCAGCTTATTTATCTTTATGGAGACATGGCTAACACACCTTGTACCGGATGCTAACGTGGACCTGCAGGGATTCACTGCTGTGAGAGCTGACAGAGACACTAACACATGCGGGAAAAGCAAAGGTGAGGGACTCATCATTTATGTTAACAGTCGCTGGTGTAACCCGGGACATATCTCTGTAAAGACAGTTTTATGTTGCCCGGACTTGGAGCTGCTAGCCGTTAGCCTGTGGTCATATTATCTGCCGAAGGAGTTCAGTCACGTGATTACCATCTGTGTTTACATCCCTCCGAAGGCAGACGCAGCCGCTGCATGTGAGAGGATTCACTCTGTTATAGCAAGGCTGCAGACACAGCACACAGAGGCATTTATCATCATTTCTGGGGACTTTAATCACAGTACTTTTGACTCTACTTTGGCTGCTTTTTACCAGGCTGTGGATTGTCCAACAAGGAACAACAGGACAATTGATTTGCTGTATGCTAATGTGAGGGATGCATACAGAGTCACACCCCTCCCCCCACGAGGGAAGTCTGACCACAACCTGGTTCTTCTACAGCTGAAGTACACCCCCCTGGTTCAAAGGCAGCCTGCAACAACTAGCTCCATCAGGAGGTGGTCCCATGAAATGGAAGATGCCCTCAGAGACTGCTATGACATCATGGACTGGGATGTGCTGCTTAGCCCACACTGTAAGGACATAGAGGGGCTGACACACTGTCTGACAGATTACCTCAACTTCTGTGCAGACGTGGTCTCCCCCACTAAGACTGTATGTTGTTACCCTAATAACAACCCATGGGTAACACAGGAAGTCAAAGCTGTCCTCAACAGGAAGAAGGCAGCCTTCAGGAGCAGGGATAGGGAGGCGATGAAAGCAGCACAGCAGGAGGTGAAACGCTGCATGAGGGAAGCTAAGGACAGCTACTGGAGAAAGGTGGAGCAGAAGCTGAAGGAGAACAGCATGAGGGAGGTCTGGGAAGGTGTGAAAACCATCACAGGCCACAATACAAAGACCAGAGTCGTTGAGGGGACAGTGGAGAGGGCGAACGAGTTGAATGACTTCTTCAATCGGTTCAACCA